>NC_050595.1:1225000-1230000 GCF_013368585.1 Megalops cyprinoides
TCTCCTGCAGAGGGAATAAACTGCTGGAGTTTGCAGAGCTGATGGATTCTACAGCAGACGCAAAGCTAAGGATTGCTTACACAGGACTGAACGTTTCGAACCCCAGGCAGAACACAGGGGCTCGACCCGCACCTGCCCACAGGTGAAGACTATGGGCTTCATCCTCAGCCTTCCACAGGCAGCAGCGACTACCAAAAACAGCTGAGATTCTTGTAAAATGATGTTCCTCCTTGCAGGTCAGTGTTGGCTCCTGCTTGTGGCTGACACCTCCTTAGCCTTACAGAGGGAAGGTCTTATCCCCAGGCAGACTGGGGGTGACTGCGGACCCTCCCAAGGCAGAAGGGGCGAGCCCAGTGAGGCTGCCACCTGCTGTGTGTTCCTGTGCCTCTGCACTCCTCCTCAGAGGGTTTGATCAGTGAAGCCACAGCCTGGTGCAGGGGGAGGGCCCTGTATCAGCAACAGCACGGGACACGCCCAGCCAGAGAGAGAAACAGGAGGACAGGGAGGAGCAAACATCTGTATGTGTGTGCGCTGTGTGTGTGTGTGTGTGTGTGTGTGTGTGCATGCTCTGTGTGTGTGTGTGTCTGTGCGTATGTGTGTGTGTGTGCATGCTCTGTGTGTGTGTGTGTCTGTGCGTATGTGTGTGTGTGTGTGTGTGTGTGTGTGTGTGTGTGCATGCTCTGTGTGTGTGTGTGTCTGTGCGTATGTGTGTGTGTGTGTGTGTGTGTGTGTGTGTGTGTGTGTGTGTGTGTGTGTGTGTCTGTGCGTATGTGTGTGTGTGTGTCTGTGCGTATGTGTGTGTGTGTGTGTGTGTGTGTGTGTGTGTGTGTGTGTGCATGCTCTGTGTGTGTGTGTGTCTGTGCGTATGTGTGTGTATGTGTGTGTGCGTGCTCTGTGTGTGTGTGTGTGTGTGTGAGAGAGAGAGAGAGAGAGAGATGCCCCTGGCTGGACACTGTGCAGTAAATGGTAAGAGAGCATCCATCCATTTCATGTTCATGCCTTTTCCACTGCAGCCAGGCCATTAGAGGCATTCATCCCAACCCCATTCAGACCGTCCTGCTCCGCACCCCTAAACTGGCCTCAGGGCTGCGCGCACACACACACACACACACACACACACACACACACACACACACACACACACACAGAGCACGCACACACACAGCACACACACACACACACACACACATACTCACACACACACACATACTCACATACACACACACTCACAAACACACACACAAACACACACATGCACACGCACACACTTACACACACACACACACATACTCACACACACACACACACACACAGAGTGTGCACACACACAGCACACACACACACACACATATACACACACACACACACACACACACACACATAGAGCGCGCACACACACAGCGCACACACACAGCGCACACACACATATATACACACACAC
The DNA here is from genome assembly GCF_013368585.1 of Megalops cyprinoides. NCBI lineage: Eukaryota > Metazoa > Chordata > Actinopteri > Elopiformes > Megalopidae > Megalops > Megalops cyprinoides. The sequence goes on from NC_050595.1 coordinate 1,226,442, forward strand.
ACACAGAGCGCACACACACAAACGCTGGGAAGCCAATGTACTCACAAGTCCCTCACAGGAGGAGAGGCTGCTGATTCAGTGCACTTAGATAATATTTATACAGTAAACCTACACATGTTTCAGCCCTGCTAAACTGCTCCTGCAAACACAGCCTTTGAAAGGTCACAGTAATTGTAGGTTACTGAAGTGACGAGTGAGTGAGTGTGTGTGTGTGTGTGTGTGTGTGTGTATGTGTGCGCGCGCAGCCCTACATGTTTAAAATACATGCCCCTCCACAGCAGTTCATCGAATTCATCATCACAGCAAACTGGGACTGTTTGCTCTTCAGTGATCTAAAGGAGTCTAAAGAAACGAAACCAGTGCCCGTGTGACAGAGCGGGGGGGGGGATAGCAGGGTCAGTTACCATGGCAAACAGGTCAATAATGGACCACAGACTCAGATGTAGGTAAGCTGGACATGACATGGTGATCCAAACATCCCCTTCTAAACAGACCGGAACAGAATCAATACCAGTACCAGCCCCCCAGGGCTGTTAAAGACCTGCACAGAAACACCGCTCTACAGAGAGAGAGAAGGAGGAAGGGGAGACAGTGACCAGAAACTGGAAAAAAAGTGTGTGTGGAAAGAGCAAAATACAGAAAGGGAGATGAGGAGAGAGAGAACAAAGGAGAGAAAAGGAAGAGAGAGAAAAGAGAGAAAAGGAAGAGAGAGAGAACAGAGTCCATTAAGAATCCAGACACATCGAGGCTGTCTTCTTATGCCATCACGCATGGACCCCCCCTCCCCTTTCATAACCCCCCTCCCTCCCTGTCTGCCCCCCGCTCTGTCAAAAGCAGAGCACTTAAGTCCCTGGCACAAAGCACAGGCCGAAGGAGCGCCGGACACATCCTGCTCTCCCGCCCGCGGCAGGTCCTGGGAATGGGGGCCGAGGGGGCGGGGCCACTCAGCTCACCCCTCTGACCCTTCCTGTGCCTCTCAGCCCGGCACCGGCGCTGGCTGGAATACTGATCCACACCTGACAGCTCTCCACGGAGGATAATGCCATAGGTGCAGTGTTCTCATAAACACACACACACACACACACACACACACACACACTCTCCACACTCCACACGCTCCATCCCTCTCTCCTCCCTACCCGTCTTTCCTCTCCTTCCTGCCCCTCTCCTCTCCTCTCCAGTGGGGCATGGATTTTAAACCCTTAATAATTCATCTGCAGACAGATGCAGCTTTTTATTGAGTTAATAATTCAGAGCTACAACCACAAGTGCATTTCTGCCCCCCCCCCCCAGCCTCCCGGTGGAGATGCTTCCTTCAGTTTGAATGTTTGATTTCAGTGCAGACAGACCACCCCCCCATCGCTCCTCTCTCTTTGTTGAAAACTCTGTTTCTATGTGCTGCCACCACAGCAAAGCGAGACGGTCTCTCCCAGGCAGGTCCTGTGATGGAGCGTCCCGTCTGCAAGGCACAGTGTTCCATGACCCTGCAGTACAGCTGCAGTACAGCTGCAGTACAGCTCATACTGACGAAATAAACACAAAAATACACGCTACACGCGCACACACACACACACACACACACAGCAGCATGTTCCCATGATGTAATATTACCCAAGGTGTTTCATGGACACACACACACTCATGGGACACTGTTCAGCCACAAAACAAAACAGTTGCCCCCCCCCTCCCCCCGAAAAAAAAAATCACCAGTCACCACAAACACAATCAGAGCAGCTGAGCAGAGCCAGTCTGCCTGCTGATTGGTGCGTCTGTGTGTGGGCGAGGGAGCGCATTGGCTAAGGTGCTGTGTGTGGGCGGTGTGCTTTCGCCTGTCAGGCGCACTCCAACATGGAGAAATGCAGTCGCTGACAGAGAACCCACAATGCACTGGGGGAGCCACGCCCAGGGAGCAGATAGCAGGAAGAGGCCAAGCGCACGCACACACACACACACACACACACACATACACACAGCTGACTGCTGACCAGTCAGACTGCAGGATGAATTATTCAAACGAGACGGATTAACAGGGAGTCCTGGCGGGACACACTTTCCCACTCGGTTCGTTTTCCATTTTTCCTTTTTTTCATCACCAGGATATTTCTGCCATCATAGAAAATGTGAACTGACTTGGCTACACCACAGAGTAAGGCAAGTGTGCAAGATCACATTTGCTACTTTATGTCTGAAGAGCAGAATATGCAGGTGTGTACGAAACTAAGTGAAACTAAGTGAAGTCTGGTTGGGTGAAGGCTGACTAAATGAAGTCTGATTGGGTGAAGTCGTAGCAGTCCTTACAAATACAAAAGCAGGAATGTTTAAGCATGAATATGAATCCAGTGTCTGGGGTGGAACAGTATCATCTCAAAGGGCTGAGCAGAACTGTGAATCTATCCCAACACCACACTGACGGTACTGACCCACACCACACTGACGGTACTGATCCACACCACGCTGACCGTACTGACCCACACCACGCTGACCGTACTGACCCACACCACACTGACGGTACTGACCCACACCACACTGACCGTACTGACCCACACCACACTGACCGTACTGACCCACACCACGCTGACTGTACTGACCCACACCACACTGACCGTACTGACCCACACCACACTGACCGTACTGACCCACACCACACTGACCGTACTGACCCACACCACACTGACGGTACTGATCCACACCACACTGACGGTACTGAACCACACTGACCGTACTGACCCACACCACACTGACGGTACTGAACCACACTGACTGTACTGACCCACACCACACTGACCGTACTGACCCACACCACGCTGACCGTACTGACCCACACCACACTGACCGTACTGACCCACACCACACTGACCGTACTGACCCACAACACGCTGACCGTACTGACCCACACCACACTGACCGTACTGACCCACACCACACTGACCGTACTGACCCACACCACACTGACCGTACTGACCGTACTGACCCACACCACACTGACCGTACTGACCCACAACACGCTGACCGTACTGACCCACACCACACTGACCGTACTGACCCACACCACACTGACCGTACTGACCCACACCACACTGACTGTACTGAACCACACTGACCGTACTGACCCACACCACACTGACCGTACTGACCCACAACACGCTGACCGTACTGACCCACACCACACTGACGGTACTGACCCACACCACACTGACCGTACTGACCCACACCACACTGACCGTACTGACCCACACTGACGGTACTGACCCACACCACACTGACGGTACTGACCCACACCACACTGACCGTACTGATCCACACCACACTGACCGTACTGACCCACACTGACGGTACTGACCCACACCACGCTGACCGTACTGAACCACATCAAATTCATTGCAACAGGAACTGATTACACAGGCTTTCAATGGGCACATGTGAGACTCACAGCAGCAGAACCTGATGTTGGCACCACGCTGAGGTGTGATAGCCCCCCTGTAGGTTCATCGCTGTGATCCACCTCTGTAACGCTGGGTCAAAGTGTTCACCCTCGCACTCTACAAGCGTGGGTGGTCTT
>NC_050595.1:1235000-1242500 GCF_013368585.1 Megalops cyprinoides
ATCCAGAACCCTCTCTCCTGTTCTTGTACTTCTCAGTTCCCTGCAGCCCCACTGACAGAACCGGGCCAGAACCAAGCTGGTCATCACACTGTCAGAACTCATTTCTAGGGAGGGAATGTTACCCAGAATCCTCTCTGTGCTGCTGTCTCGTGTCTCCTTGGACACCCGTCACACTCTGGCTCAATGGAAAGGAGATAAGGGATTCCACTTAAACAGATCTTACAGACTCTGGGAAATGACAGTGTCAGCTGGGGTGTGGGATCAGAGACTGCGTCAGCTGGAGGACAGACTCTTCCTTCTGCCCAAAGGCAGGCTGGGATGCAGGAGGACTGCAGGCACTGAAAGGTCAAACCAGCACTGTTCCCCTCTGAGTCTGGTGCTTATATTTTTTGGTTAGACTCTGACTGAGGAAAGCAGAACAGCTCTCCCAGTGCAAATGTACACAGGTTTTACTGGAAGAAAATTAGTGACACTGAGTGTACACTGTCAACAGGAAACTTTGACTTAGCAAAGCTTAGAAACCACAAGTCATTAAGAACACCGGCCTATTTTCATGGGATCCAATACAGGGGCAGGCTCACAAAACACAGCATCTATGTATGCACGTGACAGTATGTGTGTGTGTGTGTGTGTCTGTGCGCTGGTGTGTGTGTGTGTGCTGGTATGTGTGTGTGTGTGTGTGTGTGTGTGTGTGTATGTATATGCATGCTGGTGTGTGTGTGTGTGTGTATGCATGCTGGTGTGTGTGTGAGTGTGTGAGTATGTCTGTGTGTGTGTGTGTGTGTGTGTGTGTGTGTGTGTGTGTGTGTGTGTGTGCGTGTGTATATAAGGACATGTGAGTCAGACACACAGCCTGGAGCTCATATCTCCTGGTGAGGTGCAGATTTCTGCACCTGCAGAGGAGAGACGTGTTGGAGCACCCCCACAGAGGTGGTGCGATCCGCAGTGCTCAGACAGCTCACTGTCACCCCTTTTCCACCAAGGCAGTTCGAGGGCCGGTTCGGAGCTGGTGCCTAATCTCTAACCAGTTCTTTGCATTTCGACAGCTAAACAACCAGCTCTCAGCCAGGAAATCTGATTTGAGAGCGGCACCAACACTTTGCTGGTCAAGAATCAAGAACTGTCAGGGGCTGGGGGCAGGATTATAGTGACCAACAAGACCAACTTAAACTTTGTGACCGCCATTTTTAAAAAAAACCAGACTGACCAGAAACGAGTGTAGCATCTAGTCTGCCTTAAAAGAAGAAGAAAAGTTTTACTCCAGAAGGAAAGTTCTATTCAATTTTATTATTCTCACATCAATGTTATGAACGTAATATTGATGTGACATAACAACGGACCATCTTCACGTAACGGGGTGGAGCCAGAGCAGCATGGCTTCTGAAGATCTCTGAGCTGCCACAGCTGTGCAGCTGAGACTGATTTGTAGCGAGAGATAATATCAGAGGTGAACGCTCTAATAATACATGACTGAAGCATCGCTCATTTCTGCACTGAGAGCACTGCACACAAGCACAGGTGATAATCAGTAAGAGTCACTGCAATAACATCTCACAGGGCTGCTGTCCTCTGAGCTCCTGGAAACAGGAAACTGATCCACGCCTCACGGACTGAAGGGCAGACAGCGAGGAAACCTATCATCTGAGAGGAGGGTGATAGGTCTGCTATATGTGTGTGTGTGTGTGTGTGTGTGTGTGTGTGTGTGTGTGTGTGTCTTTGAATGCGCATTGCATGCAATGTGTGTGTGTGTGTGTGTGTGTGCGCGTGTGTGTGCGTGTGCGTGTGCGTGTGCGTTTCTGTCTTTAGCTCATCCCTACAGCCAGTCCCAGATAGTGGGGGGCAGGTGGGGACTTACAGCACTGTATAGGGGTTGTGGCTTCTAACAGAGGGATCCAGACCCCCCACATCGCCCTCCACCCCAAATCAACACCATCCTCACCCCAACCTTCGCCCAAACCTTCACCCCACCCATCCATATCACCTTCTGTATCACCTTCAGAATCACCTCCAGTATGAACCTGAAGCAGTCCAGCCTGTCTCAGGTGTCAGAGGCCACTTCTGTTACTCCATCATACATCATCTACTGCCAGTCAAGCAGCTCCACAGTGGCACTGTGCAGACATGATGGGGGGGGGGGGGGGGGGGGGGGGGCTTTAGGAAGCCATGGACTGGATCTGTGCCAGGGGGGAGGTTAGCAAAAGCCTCTCTGTGCCCCAACCCTCCCTCCCCCTCTCCCCCTCTCCCCCTCCTTCTCCCCCCCTTCCACCCCCTCCCTCCTCTGTGCCGAATTAGCCCTCAGTCAGTCCTCCCCTTCTGCAGATTCATACTGTGGCTCCTTAATGTATTACAAACTATATATTATATATATTTCCTGAATAATTCATGTAAGCGTGCTCAAATATTAAGCACTACAAGGAAAATCAACTTCACTGTCATTTTCCTTTGGCTGCTCTGGACACATGGAGGAACCGAAGGGGGGGGGGTCCTTTTGCAGCGCCGCGCGGGGAAACTAGGCCACCGAGCAAGTGCCTCTGAAGCCTCTGTGGAGTCGCGGCCGTCCATTCTCCTGGCTTTATGGAGCAGAAATGCAGCAGGAGAGAGAGGAGCTCGGCCTCGTTGCTCTCCCCGTGAGCCGGGGGGGGCAGCGTCTGCTGGGAGACGCCTGCACTTCCTGCACGAGTCACGCCGACTTCCCTCAGTCCCAGCCACTCACGCGCCACCTCCCTCTCGCTTTGATCAACTTCCAACTGCTGCTTTCTCTCTCTCTCTCTCTCTTTCTCTCTCTCTCTCTCTCTCCAAATGCGCTTCAGAAATCCTGTCAGAGGTTTCAGATTCTAATTATAAACTGAGTTATCTTTAGGCATCTTAATTAAAAGGCTGATTCAGATTCATTAACAATAAGCTCGTTTTATATATGGAACATCCAGGTTGGGTATGAGTAGGGTATAGTTTTATTACATTGAGAGAAAGACATAAAATAATCTATGTTTTCTAAAAAAGAGAAAAGAGAACACTCATCTCTCAGTTCCTTTTAATCATGCAGTGGAACAGAGAGAGAGAGAGAGGCACACACACACACACCCACACTCACACACATACAAGCACACAATCAGAGATGCATACAAACACACACACACACACACGCAGGATGGCAGCTTCTCTGTGAGCTGAAGCATTCAGAGCAATGCAGCTGCAGTATTTTTAGCTCCACTCTTGTGCTCCCCCTCGCCCCCCCCTCGTGCTCCCCCTTCAAGCACACACACACACACACGAGCGGGACCCATTTGAGAGAATGCGTATGAGGCTGAAAGCCCCCCGCTCCGTCAGGGCTGGTTAATGGAGGATACACTGGAGCCTCAGCTGCTTTCTATGGGGATTAATTCAGTTCATCTCACAGCTCTTTCCACCTGACCTCCCTCCCATTCACAGCCTCTTTATTATATACATGCGTGTACACAGACTGAGCAGCACTGCATGGCACCGGCCCTCTGAAGGGGTACCCATCCATACTGCACCCAACACACACACACACACACACACACAGCATGCACACACTGCTTACACACACACACACACACACACACACACACACACACACACAGCATGCACACACACACACACACAGCATGCACACACTGCTTACACACACACACACACACACGCACACACACACACACAGCATGCACACACTGCTTACACACACACACACACACACACACACACACACACACACACACACACACACACACAGCATGCACACACTGCTTACACACACACACACACGCACACACACACAGCATGCACACACTGCTCACACACACACACAGCATACACACACTGCACACACACGCACACACACACATATACACACACACACACTGCGTGTGCACACCTGCATACACTCCTACACATACACAGATAAATGTATAGATATAAATCAATATCAAAAGCAGAGGATGTTGTGGGCATTGTGGCGCTCACTGATCGTTACCTCACAGTGAGAAATGAGCAGACCTGCCATCATTTACAAAAAGCACTGCAGCCAAATTTAGCTAAAAATCTAAAGCAAGCATGTCGCAGAGAGGCCTGACTCAGTCTCTGAACTAATGATTTGTCCAATCAGGACTGCCCTGGGGATGACATCACACCATCCTGCCCAATCCTCATACACTATGTCACAGTGTTCACCCGAGCACAAGTAGCTCCAAGTAAGCACCAATGTGTGCACCTTAACACAGTCCCCTGGCCGAGTGTGTGTGTCAGGACAAGCTGGGCCATACAGGTGCTGTACTGGAAAAGAGGAGGCGGGGACACCGATGATGTCATCGTCCCTCAAGGGAGCGCACAGCAGGGCAGAATGGGGGTACAGCACCCCCTCTCCCAGCTGTTCTGCTGTGTTTATTCACGTTGGGATTGTGACAAATCTCCTCTCTCTATGCATCATTTGACCTGATCCGAGTCTGTTCCTCCCAGCAAGATGGAACACTTCAAACACACAGCGGAGTAAATAAGGAGACGATGAGACGGCCAATGGCACACTCTGAGTGCCTGGCTGCCATGCTAACGAGCGGTGCTACGCCCACGCCGGGTCGCTGGCCCATTATGGGAGCGCACTCTTCGTTAGCGTGAGCTTTCCAGCTGTTTATTCACGGGCTGAGCTCACTGGCTCTTCAGACCAAGAGCTGTTCAGTTCAGTCATTAAGGCTGTGACTGGCAGACGATTCCCGCACAGAACAGCAGCAGAAAAACAAGCCCCGGCGGGGGGGGGGGGGGGGGGGCTGCTACACCCAGGGGCTACACAGGAAGGAGAATGCGGGGGGCTGGGGGCACAGATGCAGGAGACTGGTGGGAGCTAAAGGGGAAGGAGACTGGGTGTGCTCTAAAATTGGAGGGGTACATGGGCAAGTTCTAAAGTGGGTGGAATCTATGTGTATGATGCACAAAGAGAAAATCACAAATCAAATTAAAAAGTAATATCACATTATTATTATTATTATTATTATTATTATTATTGGCAATAATAATAATTATTCATTTTTTATTATGATTACAACTGTCCACATGTTTGCAGCGACTCTGCGATGCCACAGATGCCTCTCCCTCTCTCTCCGCTCTGAACTGCAGCTAATCTCACCACCATGTGATCTCCCTCTTGACAAACTGGAGAAGACAAGAGCATGGCATTCTGGGTCTTTTTTTGGTAGGAATATCAACCCTGGACGTTGCCTGGCTTTTCTTGGGGAGAGCCATGTGATGTGAGGGAACGGACAGAAATATCTATTTGTGAACTACAAAGAAAAACCCTCAAAAACAAGTCAGACCGAATTCAGATCAAGCCGGTTCCCTTCACCCCATGTGCCCTCCCCTCCTCCACACCCAGCACTCTTCACTGGGTCACTTTGCTGGGATTTCAACCAAAAAACGCTCAAAATACGTCTTGCATGAAGATGAAGACAGAGAGAAATCGGTCACACTTCATTTTCAATGTCTGTTTTTATGAATAAAAAGCACTTAATGAAGCACTTCTGCCTTTTAATGGAGACTGATATTCTGAGAGACAGCTGTAGCCCTGTCCCTCACACCTGCTTTTCCAAGACTGTCTGCTTCTTCACGGGCAGCTGTTGCACCTATCCCCTAATCTTTACATTAAGTGAATGAGTCAAATCTAATCATCAGCCCATCCAGATGATGTATAGATCAGTGACTCTGCACAGCATCTGCTCGGATCTGCTGATGACGTGCTGCGAGCCAGTGTCCTCACTGAACCAGATTTTGGGGTGTAGGGTATAGGGATGTGGAGTTCAGGTTCCTCTTCCACCCCTTCTCCTTCCCTGCTTTCTCTCTCCATTTCCTGCTCTCCCCTTTACTCTTCCTTGCTAAGGAACTGCAGTGCATTGTGGGACTGATGATTCAGCCTCTGAGCAATGAAAACAGAGAGAGGTGTGGATGCCTCTGTCTACTGATTATCTCATGTATTGATCACATAATGTATTTATTTTCATTTTTATCCTTGTTCTGGACTGCATCCAGCTCCTTCCTGTCTACATCTGTGGCCCTTTAATTGAAGGTGGGAACTTTGGCATTCTCTGGGAGAAGATTTTCGGCATGACCCCAGAGAAGCACTCTGCTTAACCCCCCCGGCATCCCCCCATCGTTAATGCAATTTGGCCTCCACCATGGCTCTCTCATCTCCTCCGCTAATAGTTTAAAAGCCGACTGTCTGGAGTCACTGCCCCCCCCCCCCCCCCCCCCCCCCCCCCCACTCAGCCTGCCAGTGCTCTCTCTTCTCTCTGCACACCTGCAGCCCTGCACACCAACACCTGCACAACACCTTCCCTCACACCTACAACACCTGCACACCTGCACACCACCCTCCCTCACACCTGCACAACACCCTTCCTCACACCTGCACAACACCCTCCCCCACACCTGTACACCTGCACACCTGCACAACACCCTCCCCCACACCTGATTTAGCTATTGGACACGCAGTCTCATGCCTTGTCTCATTAATATGCAGGTACTGTCACATACATCATCCCAGCAGAGAAATCATGCACCTCAGTTTAAAAATCTGCCACCCTGAGAGAGGGGCCGTCCTCCCCCACCCATGGTTAGGTGCTCCAGGGTTAGCTTCTGGTTCATGATGAGACCAGCATTTCAGAGATGGACTAATAAAAGATCAATTTTCCAACATGCTTTTCTGTGGTATCTGTTTAGTCCAATCATATACATGCATGTCCTGCAAAAACTAAACCATTCAAGTCCTTCCCAACTCAGTTAGTCAAGGCATGTTGCTTACACTCTCTGCTGCTCAGACACTGTTTTATAGTGTTAGCTCATGTTGATATTTAAATATATTTCAAGGTCATCTGAGGTTGATACAGTTACAATGCGATCATTATCACAAAACAGTACATCATTTCAGAGGAGACGTACAGCAGTATGGACTGAGTATGGAGAGAAAGCTGTTTAGTGTTTGCTAGCAAACTACCCAAGTTACATGCTTTCATATCTGCTTTAACTAGCTTTCATTCAATCCAGCTTGTTGTGGCAAAATATATTCATTTTGGAGGCCAAATCATCAGTTAGGTTTAGAGGCTAGGTACAATACAGAACAACATAAAATCTTAAGTGCCATACTAATCTAAACTCCAAATTTGACATTCTGTCATCATGAAGGCAAAATTATATTAAGTAGGAGGTGATTGCCCTTATGGTATAATTTAAGTTGAACTGATTGGAGCTGAATTGTATGCGCTTCATAAGCTTCTAAATTTGAATAATAATTGATACATTCACTGTGTTTTCCTACAATTATTAATTCATTTACCAGCTGACCCAATTATTCCATGTCAGATCTATTCGAATACCAGCACACCTGATTCAACCTGTCAGCTAAAAAGCAAGAGCTTTATAAGTTTAAAAAGGTTTGCTGGTGGCAGGAGAATACATCACATACACAGCTGAGAGTCCCGGAATGTTCAGAAATAAGCTGGC
>NC_050595.1:1245000-1257500 GCF_013368585.1 Megalops cyprinoides
TGTGTGTGTGTATGATTACCGCTAGTATGTGTGTGTGATGTGTGTGCGCAGTCTGTTGATGCTTGCAGCCATACTGTGAAGGTCATACAGTAAACACTTCATTAGAACGTCAACATCTTTCAAAAGCAAACTCCCACAGTCACCTTCCCTGGCCTCCATTCTCGATTTGCCATCACACACACAACACCTTCTGACTCAATGCATTTAATGACCACCAACAGGGAACACGCTAATGCTGCTCTCCAAGATTACAAATCCCAAACTGCCGTAATTACCTGCAAAACAAAGCTGATACAGTCACTTAAAGTGCAGCTGTCTCTGCCGCGGACATACATTTCTCAGCCTTTTAACAGCCTTTTATATTTTATCTCAAGACGCTGGTGCATTGACTGACTGTTTGACTGATGAATGAATCCAGTCGTAGACTGAACTGCGTTCTCAGCAATTATTTTTGAACCTGTTCAGTTTTCATTGCTTTTGTGCTGGTTAACAACATTCTCACCTCAGAGAGCTTTTCACGGGCAGAGGGGTAGGGACGGGCTCTCTTCATGAGTCTGAGGATTATGCTGCGTTTTTGGAGAACAGGAGAATGCACCCACATTCTGCAGTCAGCACAGGGCCGCTGTGACTGTGGGTTTGAAAGAACTGACCTTCACACGTGTAAGCCGAAATCCATAGTCCCTTTCACCTTTAGCAGCCTCTTCAAAGCTCTGCACCCTCATATCAATACATCAATAACCTCTAAAGCCTGTGTGATGTCACAATGAAGGCCACGCCCACACCGCCAGCGTGCAACTGACCTGAGTCCAGTCAGAGGCGCACACACACAGCCTGCGCAGAGCTGGCTCGGCAGCGAGCTGCAGAGCGGGAAGCCATTTTAAAGGGAGCCTTTAAGGAAGGCGGGATCCCGGGACCGGCTGCGTTCCTGCTCTCATGTCCGCCGTGCCGGCTTGCTCGGGACGCGTCTTTGCCGTGACTTTGAACGCTGTGCTCTAACTCTGCCGCTTCAGGTCCTGCTTCTCGCAGCCAATTAAAGGCACCCCCCCTCAGCACGGCTCTCTAATTTCATCTTCCGTTTCTCTTTCTGCATAAATTTGCATGTGGTAATTACATGGTCTGGTGCGGGCCAGATGGGGGTGTTTGCTCGAGCTTGGCTTGGTCACACCATGTGGAGCCAGATTCTGTGACCCCGGGGGGGGGGACAGGTTCTGTGACCAGGAGGGGCAGTTTTACCCCGGACATGGGGTGGCCCATATGGAATCACCGGTCTGAACCAGCTGGCCAGACGGCTCGCCGTGGCACTGAGTCCAAAGAGTCCGTCACGACTGTCAGTGTGGCCCAAACATGGTGCCCCTTGATGCAGCTGGGCTGGACAGCCAGCAACCGCAAGCTCAGACAGAACCAGAGAGCCCAAACCAGTGCCACATTTACCAGAACCCGTGTATCTTTACCAGGACCAGAGTATCTTTATTGGTACCGGGGTATCTTTACTGGCACCAGGGTATCTTTATTGGTACCGGGGTATCTTTACTGGCACCAGGGTATCTTTATTGGTACCGGGGTGTTTTTACCAGGACTGGAGTATCTTCTGTTTTCTTTAAATACACTGAGAGAGTGATGGTTGGTGTAAACGCTCAGTGCAGCTAAGCTGGTGCTGCATTTCAGGGATGCTGAGTCTCGACACGGCCGTAGCCGGAATGACATCGCCCTCGGAGACAGAGCTGCGGAATGTGACAAGAGGGAGGCAAGACACTGGGTAGCCATGGCAACAGGCCAGGATCGCAGCAAGAGACGAGAGAGAATGTCAACAAGCCCCCGAGAGGGAGACAGCCACCTGGCACGGCGCTGGCACCGAGGGGCAGCCCACTTCCAGCCACCGCGGGAACCGAGAAACACACGAGGAACACACACGGGAACACACAGGGAACACACGGGGAACACACGGGAACACACGGGAACACACGGGGAACACACGGGGAACACACGAGGAACACACGGGGAACACACACGGGGAACACACGGGGAACACACGGGAACACACGGGGAACACACGGGGAACACACGAGGACAACACGGGGAACACACGAGGAACACACGAGGAACACACGAGGAACACACACGGGGAACACACGGGGAACACACGGGAACACACGGGGAACACACGGGAACACACGAGGACAACACGGGGAACACACGAGGAACACACCGGGAACACACCGGGAACACACGGGAACACACGAGGAACACACAGGGAACACACCGGGAACACACGAGGAACACACGGGGAACACACCGGGAACACACGGGAACACACGGGGAACACACGGGGAACACACGGGGAACACACCGGGAACACACGAGGAACACACGGGGAACACACCGGGAACACACGGGAACACACGGGGAACACACGGGGAACACACGGGGAACACACCGGGAACACACCGGGAACACACGAGGAACACACGGGGAACACACCGGGAACACACGGGAACACACGGGGAACACACGGGGAACACACAGGGAACACACCGGGAACACACGGGAACACACGGGGAACACACGGGGAACACACGGGAACACACGGGGAACACATGGGAACACACGGGAACACATGGGGAACACACCGGGAACACACGGGAACACACGAGGAACACACAGGGAACACACCGGGAACACACGGGAACACACGAGGAACACACAGGGAACACACCGGGAACACACCGGGAACACACGGGGAACAAATGCGAGACGCGACACTCGCTGACGGGGACAGGAACGGGAGTTCTGTCTCCTTACACTTGAAATGAGAGCTAGCTCAGTAAAGACTGGCTAGCTGTTTGGGGGAAATGAGGGAGAATACACACGCCTGCATGCGTACACACCGCTGGCTAATGAGTTATATTTAGCTCTGCAGAAACAGGAATAAAATTTGCATTCATTTATACAGAGACAGAGAGTCCTTTCTGAAGCACATTCAATAGAAAAGTCAAAGGTAGTGGACAGGTGTGTGTAAATGTGTTGATATATGTGTGTGTGTGTGTGTGTGTGTGAGAGAGAGAGAATGTGCGTGCGTGTGTGTATGTGTGTGTATATGTGTGTGCGTGTGTGTATGTGTGTGTGTGTGTGTGTGTGTGTGTGTGTGTGTGTGTGTGTATGCGTGTGTGAGTGTGTGTGTGTGTATGCCTGTGTGTGTGTGTGTGTGTGTGTGTGTGTGTGTGTGTGTGTGTGTGTGTGTGTGAATGTGTGTGTGTGTTAGAGGAGAGGTGCTGATGCCTTTGGGTCAGCAGAGACGGCACATCGTGGCCTACTTTACCCACACGGTAAACATCTGCACCTTCAGCCTCTCTCTCTCTCACACACACACACACACACACACACAGCATTTCCAGCCTCTCTCACACACGCACGCACGCGCACAAACACACACACACACACACAAACACACACACACCATATTCCAGGGAATGCTTGCTGTAAACTCTGACACCAGCTGAATAAAAATAAGACTGGCATTTTTACACAGTCTCCCTGTTGATCTGTTTTTAATCGCAACTCCTGGATACAGGGCCTCTTTGTTAGCGCCCCCCTCAGATCCACCCCCCCCCATCATTCTGTCCCTTTCTCTCTCTCACTTCCCATTTTCAATTTAATTTCAAACGCTTTATTGTCCTGTCATATCTGAATAACCTGAATAACCTGTCAAGGGTTATTCCCTCCCTATCAGATTCTCTCTCTTGTGCTTCTCTCTCACTTTCTCCCTCACTCACTCCCTCTCTCCGCTCAGGTGGACGAACGGAAGCCGCTTGTCAGCCCTGATGACCCACACCTTACTCAGAGGTCACATGGTCACTGGGACACAGAGTAATCCTCTCTGTCACCTCTGTCTGTGATTGGCTAATACACCCCCCTCCCTCCTCCCACTGCCGTTTCCTGTGTGGAAACAATCTGCTGTTTAAAAAAGGGCTCTGCATTTAGCAGTGAAACGAAGGATATGGAAATCAATATCGGCCGTAATGAGGGAAGATTTGAGACATCTCACCCCTGGGTATTGATGGCAGGGATCTGATTAAAAATAAAATCCACTTGAACAGGACAAAGATCTCTTCTATTTTTAGAGGCAGAGAACAGGGAGGGAGGGGGTGGCTGGGGGGGGGCATTTCTCAGGTCCTTGCGGATTCACACTTTAGGGTAGCAGAGCATCTCTGGTTTAAGGCATGATGGGAGTTTAGCCACCATCTCTAGTTTAAAAGTCCTCACTGTCAGGCAAGAGACAGACGACAGCAATCAGCTGACCCCGTGCTGCCCCCTTCTAACCTCTGACCCCTGATCCACAGAGCCACTCCTTCCAGGTAATGCAGAGCTCGTCTGAGCAGCTGACAGTCTCAGCAGCTTATCTCTGCAGAGCCGCAGAGCAGTGGACAGCTGCTTCTGCAAACACACATTGCTAATGCTGGCCTTCTGCGCAGCTCTGCGCAGACATGCAATCTGTATCTCAGCAGCACACAAACACGCAGGCATGCACACGCACACACACACACACACAGCGCTGTTCATAGCAAAACGTGGATGATTTTGTCATACACCTGGAGTTTCACACACATGTAGAGGACCATAGAGAATGTGTGTGTGCGTGTGTGTGTGTGTGTGTGTGTGTCTCTGAGTGTGTCTTTGTCCCGTTAGTATTTTATGTAGTTTTACTGTAAGGTATACTGTAGTCTTACTGTAGGATATATTGTAGTCTGGAGTTTTACTATGATGTGTATGTCATATAGTGTTATGGTGTGCATGTATATGTGTGTGTGTGTTACAGCATTGCAGAGTGTGTGTATGTGTGTGTAAATGTGTGTGAGAGCACCACGTAGTGTATGTAAGTGCTAGTGTGTGTAAGTGTGTGTGTGTTAGAGCGTGTTGTGGTGTGTAAGTGTGTGTGAAAAGTGTGTATAAGTGTGTGTGAGAGCTGTGTAAGTGTGTGTGAGAGGTGTGTAAGTGTGTGTGAGAGCTGTGTAAGTGTGTGTGAGAGGTGTGTAAGTGTGTGTGAGAGATGTGCGTAAGTGTAAGGGTGTGTAAGTGTGTGTGAGAGGTGTGTAAGTGTGTGTGAGAGGTGTGTAAGTGTGTGTGAGAGATGTGCGTAAGTGTAAGGGTGTGTAAGTGTGTGTGAGAGGTGTGTAAGTGTGTGTGAGAGGTGTGTGTGTGAGAGGTGTGTAAGTGTGTGTGAGAGATGGGCGTAAGTGTGTGTGAGAGCTGTGTGTGTGAGAGATGTGTGTAAGTGTGTGTGAGAGGTGCGTAAGTGTAAGGGTGTGTAACTGTGTGTGAGAGCTGTGTGTAGGTGTAAGGGTGTGTAAGTGTGTGTGTGAGAGGTGTGTAAGTGTGTGTGAGAGGTGTGTAAGTGTGTGTGAGAGATGTGTGTTACAGCGTGTGAGAGTTGTGTAAGGAAGGGTGACTCACCTTCCTGTCCTTGTCCCCGTACTCCAGCCCCAGGGTGTCCATGGCTCGGACGATGGCGGCCAGGGACTGGATGGTGTTGCTGTAGACCACGGGCTTGTACTGCTTCACATCATCTCCAGAGAAGCCATCCTCATGGATAATCCTGCGGAGATAGAAGCCATGTCCGTCAGACCACAGCTCCGCCCCCAGTCCTGCCCCCTACTCCCAGCCACACCTAAAAACACATGCCTCATTATATCATTTAAGGAGCCACACTGGCCAATGAGCTGAGTTCTGCAGGTGTCAGTCACCTTAAAATGAGAAACAGGTTCACACCTGGTGCAACAGGTGAGGGAACTTCCTGTCTAAATGAATGTCATTATTCTCAGCTGATCCAGGACACTAGCACCACTCAAGGACCAGACACGCCCACGTGTGACCCAGAGACCAGACAATGAGGCTTCATGAACCCCAAACAGGGTGGAGCCACGTCCTACCAACGACTCACTGATCTCTACCTGTCTGCTTCAAAAAAGGAAAAAATCAAGGTGTTTCCTCATCTAATTTTTGTTAATATGGGCCCATTCGATCCAGAGCTGTTCTCTCAATTAGCCTTGTTTGCAGTTATTCAATTAAGTGTCTAACTCTATATAATTATCAGAGGAGCTAATTAATCTCAATTAAACTGAATTCTAATCTGTATCACTAATTCAAGTTGAGGAGGCAAATTTATGATAATCTTTCCACCAGTCCAAACAAGCCCCCAATAACAAGGACTTCAATCAGATAAGAATGATGCCAAAGCCAGATCACTTTTCAATTAAGGGTTCATTCAGCCCCAGTTAATGAAGATTTCAAAAGGAACAAAACCCCACCCAGAAGCTCATGTCTGCTGGTGGCAGTCATTTGGCTCGTTCTACACTACAGAACCACAGTGCATCTCACACAAACAGGCCATAACCATAAACCAGGAGAGCACAAGGACCCAGCAAAACGAGAAACAGGAGCTGACCACACATCACAGCTCAGGCTAATGCCATAATCACATACTACAGTTTCTAATGGCCCAACACCACAGGAGAGAAGCAGAAAAGTACACACACCCACACACACTCACCCAAACACACAAACATACACACAGTACTATCAGGCACACACTCACCTGCTGTCTATTTAACATTTAACGATCCAACATTTTTCATGAAATATGTATCCCATCAACACCCTACTCCAACCCACCCCCTCAGCCACCATAATTGAAGCTCTGTAAGAAGGGTTCAGGTGTGAAGGCCACGCCCTAAGGGGCAGGGCCATGAGAAGACCAGTCCCCTCAAACCCGGACTGTAGTACTGCATTTGTGGTTTCACACAGAGAGGAAGAACAGTGGGAGCTGTGGAGCTTACACTGCAGTCTGTTCAGGATTAAAATGTGTGAAATCACCTGCCTTCCCTCACGGCCACGGGACAGAGCTCCGGTCTGATACCGCTGTTTATAACCAAGCTTGGGCCTTTTCTCTCTGTGCGGTCTATGTGTATATATGTTGTCAATAATTACTGAAGTTCCAAACGAAGATTCGGGAGGAAGATTTTCAGACAATCCCGACACAACTGACTAAACCCTGAGAATCCAGTCCCATCCAGGACTATAAAAATCACACTTAGCCCTTCTTTTCCGTGTCAGCTTATCCAGCTGCCCCCCCTGCAACCCCCCCCCCCCACCCGCCCCTCCTCTCTCCCCTTTCTTTTCATGTTTCTGATGTCCACACGGGGGTCAAAAACCTTGGCCCACAGCCAGGTGCGACAACTTCATCAGACTCCAAGCCAAATGAAAGTGGTATTATATCCACATCACACGCAGCCTTCATGCTTTGATTTCATGGAAATTAAGACACTGAATTAAAGTTTGTAAGTTTTTTATGATTACATTATGTATCATTCATCCAGCAGGAATCCATGTCTATCCTATGGCTGTAATGACATATATATATATACGCACACACACATGCATCATGCACTGAGAAACCCTCTCTGACCTGAAGAAATCATTACTGCAATGTGTCAGACACTTCCCTCTCTCACTTCCTGTAACCACACCCAAACGCAGTGGGACTCCGCCCTGACCTGATGCTCTCCCACCAGAGTGTAGCAGTGTTGCAACAGTAACGCTGAAACATTCGGGTGGGGGAAGGGGGGTGTCACACACTAACCACACACACAGCATGTATTCCTACAGTAAGTGCCGCAGTGCACTGCGTGTGTTCCGGGCAGGGCCACTCTAGCCTCTCTGCCCCTTCCATTCTGCGCAACGCGAAAACGGTGCAATAACAGGAGGCATTCCATCAGCCTCCAGATGGCGAGGCTGGTGTGAGATCGCCTCGTCCGGTCCCCACTCTGGAGATTCACAGCCTCGGGCTGGCTGTGGTGCGGGTGGGGGGTGGGGGGCGTTTGGAGAGATGTGCCAGAGATGTTAAGCTGGTTTACCACAGGGCACTGTGGGTCTGCTGGAGTGGCATGCGCTGGCACCCCTCTCTCTCTCTCTCTCTCTCTCTCTCTCTCTCTCTCTCTCTCCCTCTCTCTCTCTCTCCCTCTCTCTCCCTCTCCCTCTCCCTCTCTCTCTCTCTCTCTCCCTCTCTCTCTCCCTCTCTCTCTCCCTCTCTCTCTCTCTCTCTCTCTCTCTCTCTCTCTCTCTCTCCCTCTCCCTCTCTCCCTCTCCCTCTCTCTCTCTCCCTCTCTCTCTCTCTCTCCCTCTCTCTCTCTCCCTCTCTCTCTCTCTCTCCCTCTCCCCCCCCCCCCCCCCCCCCCCGTCCCCCTCTCTCTGACTCCTCGGCCAGGCCCAGGTGTAAGTTTTTGTTTCGGGGTGATGTATTTAGCGCTGCAGCAGCAAGCCGCCCCCGCACTCACACTCGCTCGATTAGGAGGCCTTAAACACCTGGAAAATATCATCCGCGCCGCGTCCCTCTGTCCCGAATAACTACCCCTCTGCCAGGTGGCGTGCGCTTGCTCTCGGGACCTACACGACCCCTCTGTGCTCCAGGCTGGGTGCTGCTGGGACGTTAGCACCCCGTTAAAAAAGTAACACTGGGAGAACAGCACACAATCTGAGTGCATCTGGATTTCGTTATTTATCTTATTTTACAGAATACATTTTCATTACCGCTGCTCCACACTGCTGCCCTGACCGCTGCTGCTCTGATTTCTGCTCCACACTGCTGTCCTGACCGCTGCTCCACACTGCTGCCCTGACCACTGCTGCTCTGATTTCTGCTCCACACTGCTGCTCTGACCGCTGGAGTCTGTGTGATCACGCTAAACCGCCGGGTCTTGGCTGTATGGGGTAGAGAGGAGCGCACAGTCCCCTCGGGTCTGTGTGAAGCACAGCCACACCTGCAGCGTTGCACCAACGTTGCTCCCATGTTCAGCCAATGTTATTTTTTTAACCGAATGACTGTAATCCGAGCCACTGTCCTCTCTCAGGTAGCTGTTAAATTATTCAGATGATAAAAATAACACCTGCCATTTGCTCAGGACCTCTGAAAGTCGGAGCAGGAATAAGAACAGGCAGCGTGAGATCAGCCCTCTGCTGGGACCGAGGATCCATCTCGGATCTGAGGATGCTGAGAGCAAAGGCCTCACTTCCACAGAGATCCTCCAGCTCACCTGAGACAGAGTCAACAGGTGGAGACCTGCACAGTCCGGCCGGACACATGGCCTGCACAGACCCGCCAGACACATGGCCCGCACAGAGGAATGTCACCTCCGTCAGGTGTGTACATGCAAGCACATGTGTCAGCATGAGGACATCCCACCATGGTCTGTCACTGTAAGGTCCTGCTCCTCACACTCACCCATGCACACACACACGCGCGCACACACACGCGAACACACACACACACAGGGATCTAAATTCCTTCCTGAGGATTCTCATGCAGTGAATCTGAGCACTAATGTGGCTCCTCTCATTGAAAAAGTGCTACTGCAAACATGAATGTAAAAAAAAGCATCCTGACCCCCCCTTCCTGCCCTGTTCTCTACAGGACTGCGAAACTGTGAAATCACTCGCATGGCCTCATGTGTCTCTCTCCTGCAACAGTAGCTGCCATCTTCCATCAGTACCAGAGCGGCGGTGCTGTTCCCGGCCCGGAGCCGCAGCGTTCTGCCCTCAGCTCTGCGGATTTCATCAGCATATTCCCCCCTTCTCTGGGAAACAGGAGGTCTAGACGAGCACAGAGCTCGCTCATTATAATCTTTCCCTCCAGTAAGCCTGATGCAAGGACACTCATTAGAGAGAGGGAGAGGGGGAGCAAGAGAGAGAGAGAGAGCGAGAGGGAGAGAGGGAGAGGGAGAGAGAGAGAGAGAGAGACAGAGAGAGAGAGAGACAGAGAGAGAGGGAGAGAGGGAGAGAGAGGGAGAGAGAGAGAGAGGGAGAGGGAGAGAGAGAGAGAGAGAGAGAGGGAGAGAGAGAGAGAGAGAGAGAGAGAGAGAGAGAGAGAGAGAGGCTGAATAGCTAAAAACAGGGACCTACAGCAGGAATGTCTTCTTTGCCACTGCCTGTTAATGTACTTCTGTTTCTTACATTATGAATGGTTTATCTATGCTTTTTACATTTATGTTCATGTTTGTGGAATTATTGCTCCTTTGAAAATACTGTAAATGACCAAATGAAACAAACTGAGCTGAAAAATGTAGGAGAGAGAAAAGGAAAAACAGAAGAACAGACAAGGAGAGAGAGAGAGGGAGAGAGAGTTTCTTGTTTCTTTCTGTCACCTGTCATTTTATAAATTCCCCACATCAGGATAAACAGGGTCCCTCTCACTGAAGACCTTTCACAAATGGCTGTGACCCATGGAGAACAAACACATGAACTTCCTAAACAGGTACAAACACACACAGGAGACACACATACACACACAGGAGACAGACAGACAGACACACACACGCACAGGCTTGCCGCTAGCTTGCTGCGAGTAAGTAGATGCTTTGTCCTGACATGGTGATGGAGAGGTGTCTCTGTCATCACCCAGCCCTCAGTGATGTCTGCATCTGAGGGGGGGGCTATTAATACCCCCCACAATCTGAGGAGAACATTGCTGCCCTCCCAGAAATCTCTATCGGACGCCCAGGGGTCAACCCCAGCCACCAACAGCCCTCTCTCTCTCACACACACACAGCTTACTACAGAAAGCAGAAGCATGCAAACATCCAGCGGTTCTATCTCTGTTCAGATTACAATGCCATCCATGTTTCCAGCGTCAAATCAAACCCTACAACCTGCTGAGTAACTCTATACCTGTATGCAAACTGCCCTCTGCAGAACAGAGTGACAGAGAATCAGAGCCACAGGTACAGAGTGACAGAGAATCAGAGCCGCAGAACAGAGTGACAGAGAATCAGAGCCACAGGTACAGAGTGACAGAGAATCAGAGCCGCAGAACAGAGTGACAGAGAATCAGAGCCACAGGTACAGAGTGACAGAATCAGAGCCGCAGAACAGAGTGACAGAGAATCAGAGCCACAGGTACAGATTGAACACATCAGCCTAAAGAAGCAGGCGGTTGGATCGAGTGAAAGAGGAAGGTTAGAGGTGTACTGTTACACATTTTATTTTTATCTATTCATTTATCTGTTATTTTAAAAACCTGCTCTGTACTTCTACTGTTCTCATTGCTTTTCTGGTATGTGTTTTATATGTCAGCAGCATCTGCCCAATAAAAATGTTAAAAAATAAATATAAATGAAAGTCCAGTTGCGACTTCCGGTTTTTGTCCCACTCCCAGTGTACTTGCACATGTGCTCTCTGAGTAATAGATATAAAATCAAACAGAGCGATCGATCTTGTTACCCGATATCTACGTGCACTGCATGGAGGTGTCACAGGTGGATCTGAGGCTGCGTGTCCTCTCTGGACCCTGATGTCACCTGTGTCCTTCCTCTGGAAACTAAACCCCCGGAGAGGAAGCACAGGGGCAGAAACGTGCCCGTTCGGGTTCCGCAAGACGACACGGCCGGGCCCCAGGGAGGCCATCGTCACGGAGGGGAAGAGAGGAGAGGCTTTCAGACCAGCAAGTCTCAAATTAGTGCAGTCCCTCCTGGGCTGGGACCAGAACACAGGAGAGGATGCGGTTTAGAGAGGAACGAAATGGAAAAGCACTACGACCATACAAAAACAATGAGACTTCCCCCGCCTTCCAGCTTTGCTCTACAGCACTGAGCGCAGGAGGTCAGGAGCAGTAGCGAGTCTAAATGGACGTCCCCACGTCCCAGAGAACCTGCCTCTGCAGGGTCACAACAGCACCATGGTCTCTGCTGGAGGGGTGTGACTGCAGGATTCAGAACCGTGACAGAACAAATTCAGAAGTGTGACAGAACCAACTCAGAACCATGACAGAACCAATTCAGAACCTTGACAGAACCAATTCAGAACTGAGATGGGGAAATGAATATTCCCACTGCACCACACCTGCTGACCTGATCAGACCCCATCCTCACCCCAGGCAGAGTGGGATGTTTCTGGGGGTCAGAATCAGGTCCGAGGGTCCTGGGTGCTGGAGTAGAGAGTGGCACAGCAGCTAAACAGCTGGTGCTGCAGTGGGGCTGCAGGATCACTTCCAGGGAGGGTCACAGCTCCTTCACCTGCATCGCTTCAGTAATTACCCACCACCAGCTGTGCATATGGATGAGACATTCTGTGAATCACCCCAGATAAGCACAGAGTCATACTGTTAATAAAATGGTAATAATGGTTAAATACATATTAGCATCTCAGCCCCGCTGTCAGTAAAATACATGCCCCATAATGCACTTCAACACACGACCCCACCCCAACAAAGAGTGTAGGAGCAACCGGACAGTTACCAGAACGAACCCTTCCCAAAACCTTTCCGCAGCCATAAATACAGAAATGACATTCATGCTGCCTGCCATTTTCTGACCTTTGACCTCTCTATTCTTTGGTTCCCATTGGCTTCGAGCACTGGCTGTGTAGTCTGCTCTGGGATCTGCTCGCTGCTATCTGCGCTGGATCTCAGATGTAATAACACTCAGTACCGCTCAATACCACTGCACATCAGAGGTCTT
>NC_050595.1:1270000-1320000 GCF_013368585.1 Megalops cyprinoides
CTTGCCCAGGAGCTGCTGCCCCGGCCCTGAGCAAGCCTGGCCCCACAGTGAGGAGGAAACTGAGGCCAGACCATGGGGAACACATCCTGCCAAGAAAATAAGCATAATGGCAAACACACCACCTCAGACATCTGCCTGTCAGGGCCTACTACATCCAAGATCCTGCGTACACACACACACACTATACACACACAAAAATACACACACACACACACACATACACACACACACACACAACATTTACTGTACACACACACAGATACACACATGTGCGCTTGCACACACACACAAACACAACATACACATACACAGGCACACACACACACACATGCACACACACTGCAGTTGTCCCCATGACCCTGAGTGAAGCTCAGTCACACACACTGGACACAGGGCTGCATTTGTCCTGAACTTTGACTCATCAAACCATCAAATGCTTTTCAACACAAACAGCTTTTTCCCATCAGGTGATTTCTGACCAAACTGCGTTTCACACTGAATTTCACTGAGTCAGAAAGCTGCATGGATAAAACGCAAAATGCTATGAGCCACTGCAGATAAAAACACTGAAAAGCAGGTAAATTGGATAATAACGAATACATAAACAAATAATGCTGTAATAATAATGAACAAATAATTAATACTGTTATAATTACACAAAATATGAAGAACAATGATAACTCTCTGAAGAACATGCTTAACAAGTCTATCACAGCCACTCACAGCTCTCCAAAGATGCTAATTTCACAGTGCATTAGTAAAAGAGTGTTTCTTCCTCCTGCCAAAAATAGACCCCCGTCTCCATCGTGAAACATTATCAGGACCCATTTAGATATTTCCACTAATAAAAAAAGAGCAGGCAGAGGAGGTGCACTGAGTGTTATTACAGTACTGCCCTTGAGGACAAAGCCAGACGTTACTGACTGTATGTTCCTACACGCTGCACACACCCTGAATCACAGAGTGTTCGGGTGCTTATATCCCACACCTTACATTCTCTGCAGCTCATTTACACACACAGTTCAGACCCGGCATGGTGCTGAACGGCATAGCTGGGGCATTCCACTCCGGTCTCAACCCTGCAACCCCCACTCCAGAGAGCAGCTCTGCCTGCTGCTGTCTGCTGCTTCCCTCACAGAAAAGAGCTTTAAAGCATAAATAACAGTGCACCGTGAGGGGTGCGCTGGCGACTTGTGTTTGGGCGGCTGGACAAAGCAAAACCGCAAACACTAAAGCCTGCATTGTCAGCTTTAATAGACACTATGTATTTGCAGGGTGTAGCATCAGAGATCAGGTTCTCTCCCATGCACACCTGTATTTCAACATTTATTCAATATTCCACAAAACAACATCGAGGCTCAGATTAACAAGGACAAAATGACAAGCTATTGAGCAGTCTTCAGTAGCAGTAGCCCTCATTGATTGACAGATATGGGCCGCTCATGGGCTCATGACAGTCTGAATTTCAAACAAGTTAGTTTGATACAACATCAGTATTGTACACACTATACTGTAACACACATCAGTAGCATACAGCATACTGTAGCACACACGGCTAACGTGGTAGCCACTCCACAGGAACGGCTAACACGGCTGACGTAAGATGGAATCTAAAGAACGTCATGCGTTTCGGGATCGCACATTTAACGTTGGCATTCACAAAGATTTTGATTCACAGTCAATCGGTCCAAGGCCTTTTGTTCTCATCTTTTCCTCCTGGCTTTATCAACACAGTTCCAATCCAAACTGCACCTGCGTTTCCCAGCAACGGTAAAAAAAAAAAAAAACGACGGCCTTCCGAACACACCCGAGAGACTCCGAACGTTCAGGGTTTTCCCCCTCACTCACGCAATATACAGCGCTTGATCCCTAAAAGCGAGAAAAGCCGAGTGTGTTCGAAGAGTAACGATTGAGCGCACAGGCGCTGTTGGGCGCTGTCCACCACCGAAACCGCCTGAAATTCTGTGGTCCGCCAATTATGAACGCATATGGCCCCTCCTATAATAAGCTAATTTTACACAATATGCCGGTGGGAACGATGCATCTGTTATTACCACTGTTAACTGAAGACGTATTTACCAAATTATAATTGTATTTTTTATAAACCACTCGGAAAATGGCAACGGTCCAACAAGCACTCGGAGCTGAGAGGCGTTTCTTTAGAGTGTCTGAAAGCCCGGCTCTTTTCTCTGCATTTAACACTGGGCGTTTCAATGAAGCTCACAGCATTGAACACACCAGCATACTCAGAATCGATGCCAGTAAACGGACAAAGCCTCTATCCGATCAATTGCCGACCAGAACACAAATATTTTTAAACGGTGCAATTAAAACATTGAAACTAATGATAACATCGGTTTGTTGGACAGCGCAATCACGTAGCCTTTTGGTATACAATTACATTCATCAACTACAGGAGAATGACATTCAAGTACAAAAAGCCGTCCTGTTGGCCATTAAGAGCTGGCGAATATTCTAATTAGAGATGTGCCTTGTGGAAAATGAGAGCCTTACACTTGCAATATAAAAATAAAAATGGCCGTATCTTTACAGGAGGTTCGGGTGGTACCATCCATGCTGGCGCATTCACACATTCATCGGCAGCTTGTACGTTAATATGTAAATATTATGATAAATCTCAGTAAATATAACTTCACAATTCACCAGCCTGCATGGACCTTCTGCAGCGCGACGATTTAGCTACTGCCATAAAAAGGACAGAAATCTCCAGTAAAAGGGGTTTAGATGTCATATTTTCTGCCCACGGTAAATCCGTATTACAGGCAGATTTTTAGAAAATAAATAAATAAATGAAAGGCACAGAGCTAACCCTGAAACCTGCGTCAGGAGATCAGACAGTGCGGGGAAAGAGGCGCAGATCAGGGAGATAAAAGCATAGCATTAAGATTAATTGAGAGAGGTGCATTTTAATGGCTCTCTGCTGGGGCATAACAGCTCACGGCTCACGCTGTATACGCGCACAAGCCCCGAGCAGACACCAACATGTACCACACCGACCCGGGCTGCGCTTTTCAGCACCATTACCGGGAACAGCACACACATATTTCAGTGCCGCGACTCGAAACGTCCGACAACGCCGTCCTTTTTATCCAGAGCCACAGCCCGCGTTACGGCTCGCTGCACGAATCGCCGCTAAAGGTAATAATTCCTTGAAAATATGGCGGACCGAAGTATTCACCAACTAGGAACGGACAGTGGGGTGGGGGTGGGGGCGCAATCTCAACCCACATTAAAGGCGAAAAGACATTTAAAGCGAAACACTTACTTCATCTGTTTCACGATGGTGCTCTTGCCCGACTCCCCGGCTCCTGTTGAGATTAGGAAAACACCGAATAAAATGGCTGTCGCTGCTGGTCTTTAAATTATTATTCTAAGGCGATAAGGGCCATTAGAGAAATAAGAAACCATTGTGTTCGGTTTCTGTTCGATCCGCTATTCAATAACAGCTATAAACTGCTTGCATGAACGAGGTTCCGACGAGCTGCGAAGGGGCTCCCTCCGCTCGGGTTAATATCTTACCTAGCAGGAGTAATTTCACGTCTTTTGCGGCAGTGATTCCATCTTCCTTGAGGTTTTTCTCGATCGCTTTGCTCCTGTCCAGAGCCGCTCTCTCCTCAGCGCTGAGTGTACATCCCATGATTAGGCGAGCCTCGACTCTTCTTTCTCTCCAAAATAGGCGAGGTACAAAAAACGAGCAATCCTTTTCCTCTGTATTTCTTCCCTATCCCTCTGTCTGACTCGCTCGTTCTTTCTCCCTCGCTCTCTCTCGCTGTCTGTCAGCGACTAGCTAAAGCATTAAAAACCGGCCTGGCGACAGCTGATGCGAGTTTGAAACAGGGCTTGTCTCTTTCTCTGCTGCTCTCTCGGCGTCTCTCGGGGGGCTGTGCGCGGTGCTCGGGCTGGGGTCTCTATTGGGCGGCGACGATGGCTGCGAGCGATCGCATCGTTCAGCTTGCTCACAATGGGGGAGAAGCAGGGAGAGTGCGCTAGGCTCTGCACTCGCTCACAATCTCGCTGACGTCAGGAGGCGAGCGAGCATGCTCCAGCGAGCATCCTGCTAGTGCACCGTTAAATACAGCAGTCACATAAGGAAATGAGAGAGGATTGTCTTTTCCTTAGACTTTTTGTACTTAAAAGACAGATGATATCATTACGAGATTTTCTTTAGTAAACTGCTTTATCAATGCTTGTTTTTAAAGAGGTGGCTTAGGCTTGTGGCCGAGAGGAGTCCAGCTGATTCGGAGCGCGCTGCTGGGCGCGAGCCAAGCATAATCACACCTAGGTGTGGTCCTACACAAGTCTTAGGAAGAGTTTGGTTATTCTTGGTAACCTTTGAAATTTGATCCATTGGTACTGGTAGTACTACTCTTACTACAAAATAAAATATAATAACAATAACAACAACAACAACAACAACAATAATAATAATAATAATAATAATAATAATAATAATAATAATTACTACTACTATTATTACTAATATTACTATTATTGTTATTTGAATACATATTCTGTTTTTCATTATTTAGGAATGGGATTGTTATATTTTAGTACATGTTATATTTTAGGACATACATTTGACAATTAATTCAGACAAAAACTTCACTCTGCTTGGGAAGACACGAAAAATATATTTGTTTTTACATTATGTCGTCTGAAAGCCTACCGCCCAGCACACATAACTATGAAAAGTAAAATCAGATCAATAATCACACATGGGCGCTTTTGTGGACGACACCAGATGCCGCGAACCCTTGGACCCGTCTGCATATTGCGGGTTAGACCCGATGAGGCTCGTTTCTCGGGAGCGTCTTCCCTGCGTTTCAGCGCAGTTCCGCTTGACTGGCACATCCCAGTGACAGGGCCTGGAAGCGAACCGTGCTGACATTTCTGCAGCCTTGTTTTAGAATGCAGGTTTTATTTAGCAACAGCAAAGACTTTCTGTTGAATTATAGAGACAGTTGAGAATGAAAGCAGTTGGTTTCCTGTCTCGAAGAGTGGATCGACGGTTTTATAAAGGCTAACGCTGCTACATAAGATTTGTAAACATCACCCGTTGACACACCGGCACCCTCACTGGGGAATTAATTGCTATTAATTAAAAAGCAAATGTCTTAGTTCTAACCGATATGCAATCCTAAAACTAAAAGTTAGACTTTACCAGTGTTTTTCAACACTCTTCCAGGAGAGAATTTCTGTGAGAGGACAGCCAAAGATGGTGATCCAACCCTGAACTCACTCCTGCTAAACGCCAAGAAATGTTGCTGTGCCGGTTTACACACCAGACAATTCACCTGCCAGGAGAAATCTACGCGCATCAAAACGAATCGATACGCACTTGAAACTATATACGCGTGGCGTAGTCAGCCTGGGCAGCAGTTCCGAAAGTCCCTCTCATGGAAGATACTGGCCTCGGTTCAGCCTGCAGGTCCGACAGTTAAAGCTTGAAGCTTTGTTCTAGTGTCTCACAAAGCTACTCGCCAATATCATTTGCAACGGTATTGCTTTGGTTTTAAAAACAGCAACCGAGACTTTCTCAAAATAGCAACTGTAGACTCTAGTAACGCAAGCCAATCATGGCAAGCGCTGTAGCAGGTGGTGTAGTTAGATTTTCACGGGTGTTTTGTTGATTAAGGATTAATTCTAGCCAAGGCAACGCAGCATTCCACGGCCTCCATGTTGTCATTTCAAAGTTAACTGCTAACAGAGTTAAACACTGAGGATGTTTCAAAATGCTGTGGCACAAATTCACCAGGTCCCCTCCGCATATCCTGTTCAGCTATACCGGGAATATGTTGTGCATATCGAATATGGGTATGACATGAGCAGTTGAAAAGAATATGGAAGCACAAACTTTCCGTTTCCTGTGTGTCTGACAGCAGTACATGAGCCTTTGAATGACACATGGTTTAAGAACTCAAACCAAAACCGACATGAGCCAGACACTTTTAAGAAAAAGATCAGTTGCTGTTGATCAGGGTTCACGTGTGTTGGTGAACAGGCATGGATGAAATGGTCCATCTATCTGGGCATTTCTGCATCACTCTCAGTTTGGCAGTTAGATGTGGTGCTGAGGAGGACATTATTCTGTGGCGTGACAAGTCCAGCACAGGCGCCAGGCGGGAGGGCTGCCATGCGGGTCTGTCATACTGAAGCCCGTATGTGCTTCCGTATAAGATATAATATACATATACATATACGTATACATATGCATATACATACATTAATGCCACTATATGTCAAATTTATTTTGTTGTAGTTTGTAATTTGACTTTTTTGTTATGTCTGCTTCAATGGCGGTTCCTCAGTCTGCTTTACAGAAAGCGCCACCCTGCTGAACGGCAGGAAATCCCGTTCCTATCTGTTCCTGCTGTCTTCTGCAGGCCTCTCGTAATGATGCAACGCACGAGCCACCAGCCATCTTCGCTCATCATATGAACATGTTTGATAAAAGATGTATAATACCTTGCACAGTACCTCATTAAAAATCCTGGAAAACCCCCCAGGTCTTCCATTTGGAATTACTTGGACCTTTTTTTTACTAGTCAGACTACACTGAAACAGGCACAGTACATGAGCTACTGCTGGACACCTGAGTTTATATTGTTCACATTTGCAGGGACGTCCTGGAGCTTTCCCCACAGACAGTGCATCAGTATGGGAGCTGTGCTGGTAGCCATAGAGACAGGGCCTCAGACAGAGAGACAGAGAGATGGGCCCTCAGACAGAGAGACAGGGCCTCAGACAGAGTGACAGGGCCTCAGACAGAGAGACAGGGCCTCAGACAGAGAGACAGGGCCTCAGACAGAGAGACAGGGCCTCAGACAGAGTGACAGGGCCTCAGACAGAGAGACGGGGCCTCAGACAGAGAGACGGGGCCTCAGACAGAAAGACGGGGCTGGTAAGTGTAGAGTACCAGGGCCACAGACAGAGGGTCACTCTTTTCGCTTTGAGTGACACACTTTACCTGGGCTGCTTCAGGAAATTCCCTGCTGTGTTTATAAATCACATGCAAAATGTAGGATGTACTTTGAATAATCATATCATTCATGAAATCGCACACACACACACACACACACACACTTCCAGAGCTCACACGTAATACCACACACAAAATGGTAATGCAGGCAGAGGGTTTCTGCAGTGCGGAGGTCAGAGAGTATCATGCTCCAGGCCTGACCTGCTGTTAGAGTGTCCTGCTGGCTCTCCTTGCTGTTGAACAAGGATGCGGGCAGAGAACATAAGAACAAATTTGTACTCTGGCTGAACAGGCTTGACCTGGTGGGTCACCAGCTGAAGTGTCCAGATGAACCTCTTTCCACTGATGCTGTCCATATCAGTGAGACTACATCCCATCGTTCACTGTCTCTGAGTGTACAGCCACTGCGTCTGCTCTTTAACACTGTCTCAGAAACCACCTGTACAAAACCCAATTAAACAGCACAGCCTTCCAGTAATGATACAACCTGTGAATCGTGTCACAAACTTGGTAATAAGTCACTCATGCACAGATTTTTCTTGCTTGCAGTAGATTAAAATGTTCTGCTTTTCTGTTTTCCTGGAAATTGTTCATGCTTTACTAAGCCTGTGTTTTCAGCACTTTACAGTGAAATGGGGCGCCGAGCTGCCCCAGAACCCACACCGCAGGGAGACTGGAGGGGATCATTAGATGGTCAAACAGAAATGGAAATTCAGTCAAGACACCAAGGAACCCTAAACGTTTCGTGAAAAATGTCCCAAACAACAGAGTGAGAACCACTGTGGAGCACCGTATCTGAAAGACAGCACTCCCCTACAGCCTATATTCCCATCACTGCAATGGTTTTCTGTAAGGTCCAGAGGGTAGACTGCCCCCTCAGCCAGCAGGCGGGAGAGCTGCAGGGAGGTCCAGCTGCTGGCTGTGCAGGTTTCCTTATTCTGCCCTCTTACCTTTGCTCTGTAAGCTGCTCTGGAGAAGAGAATCTGCCACAGGAATGTATGGAACTGAATGGTGTGGATTTGTGTAGCTGGAGGGGGCGGAGACTGCAGTGATTGGCTGTTCAGAGTTTGACAATCCCTGAACGCTCCCAGTCCCTGTCAGTCCAACGTTTGCTGAAGCTCCTTTAGGAAGCACTCCCGCAGACTGCAGCCAGGGGATCCACACCTACAGAAGAGGGCAGAGGGTCTACTCACACCTCACTTCTGATCTAACCACGAAAGGGAAGGGGGCTTGGTCTACTTTCCTTAGTGAATTAACACAAATTGGTCAAATGATGCTGAACTCCAGTTTCACGGGACGATTAAGGGGATCACGTGATAATGACTAGATACACTTGTTCACGTGTGTACACACCTGTTCACAACTACTTCCAGCTGTGTACACCTGTTCATAATTATCCTCAGCTGTGTACACCTGTTCACACCTGATTAAGCACTTCTTCACACCTGACTGTCCACCGTGGAACAGAGTCGTACCTGTGCACACAGCGGCTGCCTCTGCCGTCAGACGGTGGTGATACAGGAGTGACCCTCCTCGCAGAGGCTCACCTGGCCTCCCTGCGCACCTGCCAGCCTGCAGTGCGTTACACAGCTGAGGAGTGTGAAAGACGTGCCTCATTCTGAGTATGACAGGCATGTGAGCATCTTTAGAACGCAGTGTGTGAGGGGAGAAAAGTTAAACATCAAATAGTTATCTAAAAAGTCAGAGCTCTGGTTTATTTATACCAGTTTAATGGATCTAGCTTTTGTGTGTGTGTATGTGTCAGAAGTCAGTGTGTGTATGTGGCTGAGGCATGTGTCAGAGGGCAATGAGTGTGTTTGTGAGTGAGTGAGTGTGTGTGTGTCTGTGTGCATGTGTGTGTATGTTTTGCAGCCCAGGTGTGGTGGCGGTGTGGAGAGGAAGCAGGGACGTCATGGCTGCTCTCCCAGGGCAATGTGGCGAGAGGAGCCGCTCACACTCCATTGGCTCCTTCCAGCTCATTAGAGACAGCTGGGACAGGAAGTGAAGGCCTCCCCAGTGTGGGCGGGGCCGGCAGGGACAGCGCTCCCGTCTCCCACCTCACAGGTCACCTCCCGCTGGAGCCGTGTGCCTAAGAGCTCTTTTAAAACCTTCCAACCGCCCTCTCTCTCCCCCCTCTCCCTCTCTCTCTCCCTCTCTCTCTCCCCCTCTCCCTCTCTCTCTCCCTCTCTCTCTCCCTCTCCCTCTCTCTCTCCCTCTCTCTCTCTCCCTCTCTCTCCCCCCTCTCCCTCTCTCTCTCCCTCTCTCTCCCCCCTCTCCCTCTCTCTCTCCCTCTCTCTCTCCATCTCTCCCTCTCATTTGCAGTCATATGTAGCCATGTGTTCTATCTGATGTAAGAATATACCTGCTTCCCCCAGGGTGTACTGATTACTGACACTCTGCCCTTCAGCAGATATTATCAGGAAGCTCCTCCTGTTGCACAGTCTCCCTGTTTTTCCTCGGGGGGTGATGTTTTTATCACAGAGGAGAGACTTCCCCCAGCCGGCCCATCAACAATGCCTCCAGCAGCTGGAGAACTTCCACTCAGGTTCTTTCTGAGAAGGGGTGGGTTCCACAAAAGGTCAAAATACACCTGAAGCTTTACATGAATGTAAAATGAAATCTCAATCCAAAGCCTACGGCCAGCTACAGTTTGGATGAGTTCTGTATTTAGAGTATTTACCAATTCAGTAAGTTACTGTTTAACTATACCCCCCCCACACACACCACAACCAACCTGTTCATCACATTCATGAAGATCGTAACAATATCCTTCCCTTCAGAGCAGTTGGGGAGTGAAAAACGCCTGTATCCGGAATACATCAAAGACGTCGTTCTATCTGTTGGACGAGGAGAGAGAGAGGAGTGAGGAGAGGAGGTACACTTGTGTACCACAGGTACACACACCATGAAGGCTTTGTAAGCAGGCTTGGTGAGACAGCCATTGCTGTTGTGAACCCTGTGCTTGTGGACCAGAAGGCTATGGGTTCTAATCTCAGGTGAGAGTGTGCTGTTGTGGCCAGGTAGATCGTTTGGCTCAAATTGCTCTAGTAAACCATCTGTGTGAAGTGTGGTATAGAGAAGCAGCAGGCTTCAGTGAGCAGTGACGTGCACAGAGGTCTGTTTGAAGTACCCCATCTCCCCCACACTCTCCAGCGAGAACGAGACTGGTGCCACTGCAACGGCCTCTTCCTGATGGAGCTGGAAATAAGACAGCATGCAGATGCTGTTTCAATCACAATAAATGAGAATGTATTTTATCTGCTGTTATTTGCATTATTGCATCTCACTGCATAGCCTGTTGTCTTGTGTCCTGAGCACATGGTGAGTTAATCCTGGAGCAGCAGTCATACATGATCTGTCAGTGCTAAGTATGGAGTGGGTTCCCATCGAACATTACACTGATTACAGCCTGACTGAGTCTTTATTTTCTACTTATTTTATTGGGGTTTTCAGCTGGGTTTGTGTATGTGTGTGAGAGAGAGTGTGTGCGTGTGCGTGTGTGTGAGTGTGCGTGCGCATTAGGGGAAAGGGGGAAGCAGGGAAGCGTATGTGAGGCACTTACAGCACAGTCACAGTGAAACAGAAAGGGTTTTAATCCATTTTAAGGAGGAACTGGCAGGCTGTGATTCAGGCTTGTTCTGGGAGAGAAAGAGCGTGTCATGTGACCGCCTGAGGCTGATCAATTTAAACTCTGTGTGAGAGGGGAAAGAGAACTATTTGGGGCATTGTCATGCTGTACCTTTTAGGCCAGTAATTAAATTCCCGAGTGTGTGCAGTGTGCTGGACAGAGCCACACTGAGGCGGGACGTGACTGCACGCTGGCCTCTTCCTCTCCCTGCAGCTGCGGGACACACAGCATGATCACCACAGATATTCTATATCACCACAGATATTCTGTATCACCACAGATATTCTATATCACCACAGATATTCAGCTCCCACGTTCCCTCCATACTCCATCTAGAAGGTTCCGGTTGGACGTTCCGATGCTGCTCTGTTTTAGACCGCACGTTTAAGAATGTTCATAACAAGCCAGCGAATCAGAGCACTCACAGCTTCAACAATGGCAGCAACAGAGCTTTCAGTACGAAAGTGTAGATCATGACCTCCAAACACATTCAGATACACGTGGAGACCACGCCCAAGAACAGTGGCTGGACAGTGTGGCTTCATGAACTCTACAGTGGGTGGGGCTGCCGTGCACTTGTCTTTACTGTCCAATCAAAGGGTCTTTCTAGGAAAATGGCAGGATTGGTTTAGATCAGTGAGTCACTGATGACACGTTTTGGTATCCATGAAGCTTCCCTCTCCCGGTGCTACCCATAGCCCATGCGACAGCTCTCTGCCTCTCAGTGACACAGCCAGCCCGGCTCACTGCCACAGGCCTGAGGAAGAAATAACTCATCAGCTTTCAGAGTGGCTGAGAGGGACAGGCCCATCATCGGCAGGGCTTCAGAGATTAGCCTGCCACAGTGGCAGCTGGCCCACAGCAGACAGGAGACACGGCTCTCACCCTCACTCCACAGCCAGACCCAGCCTGTTTTACATTGTTCTGCATGACAGTTCAGATAATCATCAGCCTTTGGCAGCTGATTCCTTTCTACTGAAAGGGAAAATGACACGAGGCACCAAAGGTGTGAGAAAAGCAGTTTAATAATAATTACTGCTGGAGTCAAGAACATAAAGCAAAGCTTGACTCAATTAGGATCAGCAGTGGACTTACAGTGTCTTTCACAGGAAGCCCGGTTCTCTCTTCTCCCTCAGCAGTCCTGATGATCAGACCATCGAGGCTGTAGGTTACAAACAGAAGCATGTCTCATAGTCTCTAGAGGATGGAAGAGTAATGGTATTAACAACACAGTAATGTCAATCCACCCCCAGCCATATAGCATCTGACTGATCTCTCTCACACTTACAGTTTAGCTACCATCCAGTTCCAAAATGATTCCCCGCTATCCGCATGTTTTGAGGTGATCACTGTGCGAGAGGATGGACACAGAAACAGATACAAACTGCTCCAGTCAGCCGGAGATGCTGAGAGGAGTGATACAGGCTGACATAGAGGTTTTAAAGAGGGAAGAAACCTATCTGCTCTGGACCCATGGAGTAGTTTCATCTGTCACTTCCTGAGCTGCAAATCAAATCTGTGATTGCAGCAGCTCACCTCCAGGTGCCAGGCCCTGTCCCTGCACAGGTAAGCCCCTTCTCCCCCCCATTCCAAACGCACACAGGTAGGGGTTAAGGTGAAAACCGCATACAGCCCCATCCATCAGGGACCCAGCCCCACTCCCTGTGAAACCCCTCCCCTCCCTGCTCTGTATCTGGGGGGGGGGGGGGGGCATGCCCCAAATCCCGAACCTGTCTGTCAGAATTGGGCCTTTTTGGGATTAATCCTTAATCAGGCATCCGGCGTGTGCTGCAAAGTGCTGGAGTTTCCCTGCACAGGAGAATTCCTGCGAAAATCTGTGCATCTCTGCCGGCCTCGCGGTCTCTGTGTGTCTCTGTGTGTCTCTGCCGGCCTCGCAGTCTCTGTGTGTCCCTGTGCGTCTCTGTGCGTCTCTGTGTGTCTCTGTGTGTCTCTGCCGGCCTTGCAGTCTCTGTGTGTCTCTGTGCGTCTCTGTGCGTCTCTGTGCGTCTCTGTGTGTCTCTGTGCGTCTCTGCCAGCCTCGCGGTCTCTGCACGTCTCTGTGTGTCTCTGTGTGTATCTGCGCATCTCGGTGTGTCTCGGTGTGTCTCTGTGTGTCTCTGTGCGTCTCTGCCAGCCTCGCGGTCTCTGCACGTCTCTGTGCGTCTCTGTGTGTCTCTGCCGGTCTCGCGGTCTCTGTGTGTCTCTGTGCGTCTCTGCCAGCCTTGCGGTCTCTGCACGTCTCTGTGCGTCTCTGTGTGTCTCTGCCGGTCTCGCGGTCTCTGTGTGTCTCTGTGTGTCTCTGTGCGTCTCTGTCGGCCTCGCAGTCTCTGCACTGGCCAGCTGCTGATGGAATTTAATTGGAGCTTTGTGAAAAAGCTTGTGGCAGTTGCGTGAAGCACCATTAATCAGCATCGGCACAGAAAGGCAAACTTCCATTGATCTTCCTCACAAAGAGCAGATCCCAGAATCCACTGCTGTGTGTGTCTCCCTCAACCAACGGGCATCAGGGTTCATCCCTCATCCTGTGGTACACAAGTGTGCTACTATTGGTGCCACTGTTTTATTTGCCTTTGAGAAGAAGATCAGTCAATCACTGTGAAAATCAATAGTCAGATGCCATCACCTGTCTGACTTTGGGACTGGCCAGAGCGCAGAGTCTTGTTGTCCTACATACAGATTAATTCATTCTTTTGTGGGTCCTGCTTCAGACGGAACTTCATATGAATCATCTTCCTCTTATTTTCGCTCGGATTCTCTCATTACGGACAGAGAGGCGGAGGATGTTTGCAGTGGAAACAGAGGTGCCACTGTCTATCAGCATCTCTGACTGTCAGCCCTGAAGCCCACCCCCCATTCGCAGAGCAGCGGTGTGCTCCTGCTGCCTGCCATTGCTGCACTGTTTCCAATCACATCTGAACCGCACAACACAACATCCACAAGCAACAGGACAGAAACTGCAGCAACCTGGGCGGCCACGCTGAGAGCTTTCTTTTTGCGGTGTTTATTATGCTAACTGACAGCTAGAAAGTTACTTTCTCCACCAATCAGTGGCAAGCCACATTAATTATTCATGTAGTGTTACTGGTACAGCTGGTGGTTTTCCAGCTACCTCGGTGTACTGCTGGGCAGACCTGTTATTGTAGACCTGTGGAAGCACATCTTTGTGTACTTCATTTAATTTAACCTAATGTGTGTTTCCTCTGTGTGTGTGTGTGTGTGTGTGTGTGTGTGTGTGTGTGTGTTCAGCCTATGCCTATTACGGATTTGGAATTTCTTGATCCTAATAAATATCTGAATTCATGCACTGATATGTGAAACTAGCCTCATCTCACACACCTGTCCATTTCTTGTAATAAACATGCTCAGCAGCAGAACCTGAGGGTTTATAATTCAGAGGAGGTCCTGTCCCCTGAGTGTCCCTGTGCTTGCTTGGTCTCACGTCTCACTCCCTCTCCAGACTGCTTACTCCAGCTGCTTGGCTTTTTGCAGATGAAGTGTTTTCTGTGCTCCGTTTCCATTCTTCACTTCAGGTTAGCGCTGCAGGTCTGACGGTCTGTGCCCTCCGCCTGTGCAGTGCAGAGGCTCGTTTCCTGTCTCCTGGGCCACAGGGCCAGGGAGGGTTTAAAGGTCAGAGCGCAGTCATCACTGAATGGCTGATGGGGGATGCATCTCCCTCCAGCTCTGTTGGTTGTGTAACTCTGACATGCTTTATAAAGGAACCTGCACGTATGGTAATAGCCAGCGTTCCATTTATTCAATGACAGTGTGACCATTCTGATACAGTCATCGTTACATTCCAACATGCCCCCAATCCATCCCATAATATTATGCTAAGAAATTACACAATGCAATAGATGCATGACATATTTCTCTCGCTGCAAATTTCTTCACAAACATGTACATTTGTGTACATATATGCATATAAAACGCATTACCATGTTCACTGTATTATATTATCACTTAAACACTCCTGAGGTATAGGGTAAGCAGACCTCAGATCCTGCCTGATCCTGGGGCCTGCACCACCTCATGGGCACAGGCAACCCTCCACTATAAACCCAAACACCACAGACTTCGCTGCTCTCTGACAGGGTCACGACGCACCGCTCCGGATTGGACACTGCAAATGTTTCAGGTTTCAGTGAGGTGGAAACAAATGTTCGAACCCGAGATGGACCCAACATGAGCGGAGTGATCTCAGCTGTAGGCTGGGGAGACAGCCTCCTTAAAGGAGTTTCCTGGCTCCAAGCTTCTATCAGGAGGCAGGCCCTGTGTGTCTATGTGATCAGTATCCCTTTTAGAGGTGAAATGTTAAAAAGTTTTTAAAAAATGTACTGCGGAATGTAAAACAGATTTCAGATTCTGACTATGCAATCTGATTGGTCAGTTTGACTTTCCAACCCTGCCATTTCTCACAATTAGAGCAAGGCCAGACTGCTCCAGTCGTGTGTTATTGAAAACTGCCTAAGCACTTTACATGTTAATTACTTTACAGATAAATCAATACCAACATGCCATTCGCTGAGATACACAGTAACACAGCCTGGTGTAGTTAATGGCACCTGAAAGAAACAACCAATTCTACACATTTAAGAACATCATCAGATTTACTTCAGTAAATGTGGCTGGCATTCATTACAAATACTGAACATGGGTTGCTGTACACTTTTTCTTCATTGACCACAACTACTGTAACTACATTGCTGAATTTAAAGAATCAGCACTTGGATAACTGAAAAGGCTTTGACCTTTGACCTTTACTATCAGGCTCAGTTTATCTGCATGGACTGTGGGGGACGTGGGCACAGCCATGATTCCGCATCTCTCCAGCGTCCAAAGCAGAGGTTTATAAGGCACTTGTGTGGGTCTGGTAATATGTCACTGTTGTGTAGCTACGCAAGTAATTGTTTCTGTGTTTTATAAATGTCAGCGAAGACTACTGCATGCATGTATGAGCATCTATATGTACATGTATATACATATATGTAAAGGAGTTAGGATATTTACAGCACAACCTTGCAAGGGCTGTCCATCACTTGATTACAAACCAGGGCGATCAGGTCAGTGACTGCATACAAAGCAAAGAGATCCCTTCAGGACGGAAAACGATAGAGCAACATAGTCAGGAACTGATATTTTAATGCTAGTGTGCAATGTGAGTTTGTATAAAAGTGAGGGGTAACCCAGCTAACTAAATTAGCTCTGCCACTTACTAGCTGCTGTGGATGAAGTAGGTGTGTCATGTTTACCCAGCAATGCTACTTAAGCGAGTGACTGGCTAGCTCCTTCTGTAGCCTGCTGTTTAGCAGCCGGTCTGTACGAACTGTGCACAATAGAACAGCCAGAGCTGAAACCAACATTTAAAAGATGGTAACGTAATTTTAATTTAAACGTGATTTCTTGCTCACCTAATTATTCAGCTTCACCTCGTACCCAGCAACCACATCACCATAAAGCCGACAATCACAATAACGCATGGCTTCTTGAGTATTAATGCTTTAATGTGACAACAGCTTGGGTAAATTGCCGGGGCTCATTTTATTCAGGAATGTAACTCCCTATAAGAACTGTTGATCCAGGTCAAGAGCCCTCCTCCTTGGTCAGATCTCCTCACTTGCTGTTGAGTCTGCACTGTCTGCCTCACCACAGGGGGCTCGACAGAAGGCTTTGCAAGGCCGTGCAGTGCGTTTCTGAGGCTGAGGTGCTGGTGCAGAGAGAGCCTTACCCTGGTGATGTCTTCAGTGCCCGTTTCATGGATCATATGAACCTCTCTGAGCCCCTTTTGTAGCTGGGTGTCCTGGCAATGGCCTGATATGTTGAACTTCATTCATCTGTAAGAGTCCTTCCAGTGGGATGAGCTCGTGAGCTGCTCCTGTAATCAGAAACGACTCAAACATGTCCCTCAGCCTCTCACGCTCCTGTGGAAGGAGGTCAATGTCATAACGGAAACCTCTGTCCACCTGACGCAAGCTCCCGCGACCACCAGGTGCACCCACCCTTCAAGTCGTTAGTGGAAATCGATGTGGACATGCCGTCAGGGGTCCTCTGGCCGATGCTGTGCGTTTAAAACATGTATATGTGCCACGTTTCTCTCGCTCTGACATGTGAAGCATGCTTTCGCTCTCCCTGCCACCCTCCCCCGGGATTCCACACACAGGAAGCAGCCTAGCCCGTTTCTCTCACAGCGACGACACCAGTGACCCAAATGAAGCTGACATTACACTCGTTTCTGTGTAACACTCGTTTCTGTGTAACTGCCACCCCGAGACCAGGCAGGAGCCATCAAACCTGGACTGAATGCCCATTTTCCCTGAAGTGACAGGGCTTTAGGCTGGGAAGATGCCTCAGCAGTTTCCCGTGAATCACCAAATCCATGACTTTGGCCATTGCTGTATTGCTGTGGGAGTTCCTCTGTGCTCGAGTCGTGGGTCACTGGCCTGTTCTCTGCTCATGTCAATGGCTGTGTAAGAATTCTGCCTGATGCTTCGTACTTGGAGAGGTCAAAATGCTTAATTTATTATAAATAAAAAGGACAGGTAAGATAAGACATATACAAAAAGGGGACAAAATACTCAAAACAAGGTCTAAAAGTATTTAAACCACACAGCCCTCCCTGGCTCCTTTCTCCTGTGGCACAGTCCTCCTCCTCACCTGGCAGGAGGTGTGGCCAATCAATGTAGCAATCAGCCCATTATCCAATGGCTGCACAGTTACACACATTCTCATGCTTTCAAACTGAA
Source organism: Megalops cyprinoides (assembly GCF_013368585.1). Lineage (NCBI taxonomy): Eukaryota > Metazoa > Chordata > Actinopteri > Elopiformes > Megalopidae > Megalops > Megalops cyprinoides. The sequence continues at coordinate 1,287,369 of NC_050595.1, forward strand.
TGAGGTGAAACTGATTTGGAAAAGCTTCATTAATACTTAATTATGAAGGTTTGTAGTAATTTGAAAAACCAGGGCCCTGGAGACAAATACACATTCATGCAAAAAAATTAATGCAGGAAGGAAAATATCCATCTTAAAGATTTTCACTGCAAACTAAGTGGTGGGGTCATTATGCTGTCCGCGGTTCAGCGTGAGCCAGACCTGCTGTATGCACTGTGTGTGCAAAGTTCATCATTGCGTGTGGCTTACAGCCAGAGAAGGACTGTGTTTGGCGGCGGGTAGGAGATGGTCCATCAGAATTGTCAACCCTCCTCCAAACACAAACTGTTGAAATTTCACCCGAATAATCCCCAGTTCCCCTGTTTCAGTGCGGGCATGGTTAATTTCTGCTTCGCTCAGCACGCACAACACAAAGGCGATTAGTCTCTTCACCGGCAGACAGCACTACCCCTCTGCATTACAGAAAAGCACCACATGCCCGTTACAGAGGTAACGTTGGGTCAGGGCGTGTGGGAACCTGCGGCTGAAACCACGCCCATGAAAGGTTCTGAATGTCCTGGGGCATCTGTCAGTCCATTTCCATATTTTGTTTTTTTCATACCTGCTCATGCAGGGGCTTTAAAACTAAGCCAAAATTTGGAGGACAGCTCTCGGGATAATTCAGAGGCCCAGTGAAAGAGTGTAGCTGCTCTGGGAAGAAGGTGGCTCCAGAATCATGTATGAAGTAACCTCATGAAGAAGGATAATGGAATCAAACAGATATTCAAGAAATATTGCACTGATTGGTTGGAAGCACACTGCCTCCCTCACAGATTCCCAGAGCTCCAAGATGCTTCAGTTTTTGGTTTAATAGCACTGAGTACAATTTCAGCCATCATACATTCTGGCTCTTGTTCAGTTCAATTCAGTTAAAGAAACTGCATATTCCCCAATAACTGAATTTAGGTCCGATTTCCCCCTAGTGATCATGTGTACTTTGAAGCAGTTCAATCTGATCCTCATCAGCCACAGGCATCTGTTTAGTCTGGGGCAGTTCCCCTTCACCGTGTGCAGCGGTGATTTCACTGATGTTTGCATTCAGTCAGACTTGTCACCTCCACGCCAGCCCTCAGTGCTGCTGACCCCTCTGTGTGTGGTCTTTAAACCCATCCTCTCTGGTCAGTCTAGCGTCTGACATTAGCGTTAGTCTACGTCCACCTCCACATGCACTGGCTGTCACACCCGCGGTGGCGTTACCCAACGCGGTGAATCACCTGCAGCCCTCCCTGCGTCTCACGATGTGCGGTGGCTATTTGTCTCCGCGGTCTGAGTCACTCTGTTTCGCCTGATCGTTGTGGCTGTTCCTTTGGTGTTTCACCTGAGCGCTGTTTCCTTTGTTTGTCAGCGCCCTGCTCTCAGCTTGCCCTATTTGTCCTCGATGATCTGCCTTCCCACGCTCGCAGCATCTGTAAACAGTAGCGCCCCTTAGAAGCGAATTCAGCTGATGCTCCTCGCGGCATCAGGGAAACTCGCTCAGCCATTCGGCCTCCGCTCCTGCCAGTTCCACTGAAACACCCTCTCCAGCCTCTCTCTGTGTGGCAAGACCTCCCTCAGCCTAAAAGCTGTTTCTCTTCAGCTCTGACACGCAGGCCAGGGACCCATCTTGTGTGTCGTTCAATACATCAGCGGCTTCTCAGAGTTCCGCTGCTCACAGCCCAGGCTGCAGGTTCCCCTTCCGCCGAGTTCCTCTCTGCAGTCACCATGGGCTCGGGGAAACGAGCAGTGAGCTTTTAATAGGTCCATTAGGTCTGTGTGTTCTGATACCTGGCTTGCCTGAGCTGCGCAATAAGCCGACAGTTTCCCCGCCGAACGCTCAGAAATGCAGGCCCTGAGATGCATTGTGTAATCTTGTTAGCCAGCACAAAGTAGTGAGGCCATTCAGAGCGTAAGAGCTCCAGCTCCCCTGTCTCACCATAATGCAGCACTCTACCTGTTAACACGGGAGTCTATTAGCAGCCCAATCCAAAACGATGTGTGCTGCTGTCCTTTCTTTAAGGCCATTTGTGTTATCACGTCAGAGTAAAACTCCCTTCACTGACAGTAAGCCGGTAGCGCTTCCTTTCAGCAGACAGCCAATGCATTCTTTGTTTCAGATCACATGTCTTCCCTCTCTTCTTCTTTCCTCTTTATTCTGAAGAGCGCAGAGACGACACTGCTATAATAGCATTAGCCACAATGAATTAAAAAGGAATTACCTGCTGATGGGAGACTTTAGGTTGAGTTGGTATGTTGGTATCATGAATAACAGGGAATGCGTGTGTGTGTGTGTGTGTGTGTGTGTGAGAGAGAGAGACAGAAAGAGAGACACATATTCTCAATACTTTTGGGGGGAGAAACTAAAGTAAGCCATTTTGGGTGCCATATATGTGGCCTCCTACCTCACGTCATGGGAGGGGCAGTAATTTAGATTCACCATTTATTTGTTTAGTTTTACATGTTCAGTCATTAATTCTAGTAGATTTATCGTTTCTAATTTTCAGTTGAATACTGGAAATGTGTCAATTGTTTGTCACATTGTATTTTGAGCACCCATGCCAATAAATCATATTGAATCTGAGAGCAAGAAAAGAGAGAGAGAGAGAGAGAAAGAGAGCAAGAAAGAGAGAGAGAAAGAGAGAGAGCATCAGTGTCAATGAGAGATCAATAGAAAGAGCATAAGCACAGTGACTAAGTAGCTGTAGAGGCCTAATCTAATGCTCCCTCTGTCCTGCACTGACTCTGTGTGTGTCTGTGTGTGTATGCGTGTGTATGCATGTATGCTGTGTGTGTGTATATGTGTGTGTGTGACTGTGTGTGTGTGTGCGCATATGCGTGGTCTGTGTGTGCATGCGTATTATGCTCCGTGTGTGTGAGTGCGTGCGTACTGTTTGTGTGTGTGTGTGCCTTTGCATGAGTATGCTCTGTGTGCGTGTCCATGTGTATGTCTGTCTGTCTGTGTGTGTGTGCGAGTGCGTGCATGCTCCGTGTGTGTGTGTGCATATGTGTCTATGTGTGTGTGCATGTGTGTGCGTGCGTGCTCTGTGTGTGTGCGTGTGCTCTGTGTGTGTGTGTGTGTGTGTGTATGTCTGTCTGTCTGTGTGTGTGTGTGTGCGTGCGTGCTGTGTGTGTGTGTGTGCGTGCTCTGTGTGTGTGTGTGTGTGTGTGTGTGTGTGTGCATGTGCTCTGTGTGTGTGTGTGTGTGTGTGCTCTGTGTGTGTGTGAGTGTGCGTGCGTGCATACTCTGTGTGTGTGTGTGCATGCTCTGTGTGTGTGTGTGTGTGTGTGTGTGTGTGTGTGTGTGTGTGTGTGCGTGCGTGCGTACTCTGTGTGTGCGTGTGCATGCTCTGTGTGTGTGTGTGTGTGTGTGTGTGTGTTTGTGTGTGCTCTGTGTGTGTGTGAGTGTGCGTGCATGCGTACTCTGTGTGTGCGTGTGTACTCTGTGTGAGTGTGCGTGCATGCGTACTCTGTGTGTGCGTGTGTACTCTGTGTGTGTGTGCATGCGTGCGTACTCTGTGTGTGTGTGTGTGTGTGCATGTGTGCGTGCATGTGTACTCTGTGTGTGCGTGTGTGTGTACTCTGTGTGTGTGTGTGTGTGTGTGCGTGTGTGCGTGTGTGTGTACTCTGTGTGTGTGTGTGTGTGCGTGTGTGCGTGTGCGTGTGTACTCTGTGTGCATGTGTGCGTGCGTGCGTACTCTGTGTGTGTGTGCGTGTGTGCGTGCGTGCGTGCGTGTGTACTCTGTGTGTGTGTGTGTGTGTGTGTGTGTAGATGGGTTGACTCCAGGCAAAGCACTTCCCCATGCATGCGCTTCACTCAGCGCTGCAGTAAGGAGCTTTTGTTTCTGATGCACAATAAAAACGTCTCACATGATGCAAGACTTTCCATGGGCCGTGCAAGAGCCACATAGCGCTGGCCGGAGCAGCGAGTGAGCGAGTGAGCGCAGGGCCACAGCATGCTACACACACAGCTGCGTGAAATCACATCCACCTGGACACAGATTTCAGCTGCTGTGACTCCCCGCTCACCCCCTCCCTCGCGTGTCAATGAACATCATCACTGACTTCTCAACAATCCCTCTTTCACACATATCTGGGGTTTAAGTCTCATTTCAAAAGGTATGGAAAGAGGCATTGAAGGATTTCCTTATTATACCGTTGGTATATTCTCATGTGAACACATGGCACAGGAATTCACTCAGTTCAGCCTGTTTTCCATACCATTCTAAATCACCTGCTTCTGTTTGCATTGATATCTGTTGTCATTATTTAAGCTTGGAACAGAATGAATTTATAAAAATGTAAAATGTATTTTGTGACAAAAAATTAAATTAAAGTTATTAGTTGAGGTTACGGCCAAACCATAGTGTGATCACATCACTCTCTAAACAAACACAGCCTGGGATCTGACCATTTCACCCTCAGGTCAGAACAGAAATGACTCAGGAGCTTTTGGGTTTTAACTACAGCAAGTTCCAGCTCATGCTTATTTGCTCGATGTTGCCATTGACATTACTCATACTAAATAATCCTAGTATCACAGTTATTAATACACCACATTCCCCAAATGTATGAATAAGCCACATTTGAGCTGATTTCCTGCACCTGCAGAGGCCAAATTGTTGTTTCTCAGTTCATCTTACATTTGTGTTTAATATTTAACTGAGGAACACTTTAGAAAATTTAGATGTTATATTTAAGAATGTTTAACTCTACACACCAGAGGAACCATGGGGCAGCGGAGGTCTCTGGCCTGAAGACCACCTCGCATGCACGCAGACCAGCTCTACACTGTGTCACAGAGAGCGCATGCATGCAGACCAGCTCCACACTGTGCTACAGAGAGCGCATGCATGCAGACCAGCTCCACACTGTGTCACAGAGAGCGCATGCATGCAGACCAGCTCCACACTGTGCTACAGAGAGCATGCATGCAGACCAGCTCCACACTGTTACAGAGAGCGCATGCACGCAGACCGGCTCCTCACTGTTACAGAGAGTGCATGCAGACCAGCTCCACACTGTGCTACAGAGAGCGCATGCATGCAGACCGGCTCCACACTGTGCTACAGAGAGCGCATGCATGCAGACCGGCTCCTCACTGTTACAGAGAGTGCATGCAGACCAGCTCCACACTGTGCTACAGAGAGTGCATGCATGCAGACCAGCTCCACACTGTGCTACAGAGAGTGCATGCATGCAGACCAGCTCCACACTGTGCTACAGAGAGTGCATGCATGCAGACCAGCTCCACACTGTGCTACAGAGAGTGCATGCATGCAGACCAGCTCCACACTGTGCTACAGAGAGTGCATGCATGCAGACCAGCTCCACACTGTTACAGAGAGTGCATGCAGACCAGCTCCACACTGTGCTACAGAGAGCGCATGCATGCAGACCGGCTCCACACTGTGCTACAGAGAGCGCATGCATGCAGACCAGCTCCACACTGTTACAGAGAGCGCATGCATGCAGACCAGCTCCACACTGTGCTACAGAGAGTGCATGCATGCAGACCAGCTCCACACTGTGCTACAGAGAGTGCATGCATGCAGACCAGCTCCACACTGTGCTACAGAGAGCACAGGGTGTGATGTTAGAGGTGTTTCAGATGGTCCCAGAGAACGCTGAGCAGCAGGGTGGTGATGTGATAGCGAGCAATGGAGGCACCCACACAGCGTTTACGCTGCCTGTCGGTGGATTGCTCCCTATTCAGGCAGCAGAAGAGAAATTTGGCTAAAAAGGAGAACAATGAAAAATAAGAAAATTATTCATTGTCTGCGGAACCACCAAAGCCCCTGGTCCCTTCTCTTTCTCTGTTTCCCATCATCACTGTAGCATTCAGAGCTCCTCGTCTGTGCGCCCCTCTAATGCTTCCCCCTGTTTGGTGTCTCAGTGTGCTCCTGCGTAATGCTTCCCCGGTCTCCCTCTCCTCCCGGCTGCACTGGGCCCAGCGGCTCTGGGCAGGAGCTCTTTCTGGGAAATGGGCACTCAATCCTCTTTATTTTAATAGCAGTGCGTGCAGATTATCCCTGTGGTGGCATTCTTGCGGAGGCGTTCTAATGACTGCCTGGGAGGGGGGCACAGCCGGGCAGGGGGGGCACAGCCTGGCAGGGGGGGCAGGCGGGGATGGCACGTGAAGAGAGGAAGAGGAGTGCTGCAGTACTGGGGGAGCAGGTGTGGCATCATCATCATCACCACCATTATCATCATCATCATCATCATCACCATCCTGCTATCAGCAGTACCTTCCTGTGGGATTTCATTTTAATACTGACACAATCACAGGAAGGCATCTCCAGTCTACTTCAGAGACAGGACTTGAGGGCCAGAGGGTGTCAGGAACCTCCTGGCAGCAGAGACCTAAGACAGCCAATGGGCAACGTACTTCATTCCAGAGTGGGCAACACTCTTACTGATGCCACTTACAGTACAGCCAAGTACAGCTACTCCTGTAGACACTGTTTTAGGAATTCGGCTGGTAGTTGCCTCAAAGAAATTCATGACTCCAAGCTGTGTGCACATGGTACAGTTCAGCTGTCAAACTCCCAGGTCTGAAAGATAAAACTTTGACAAACGAGAGGCTGAAAAACAAACCTTCTCGGGCAGCAGACAATTCAAATCTATGAGCTGCAGAATACCTTGTCATCATTTCTGAGTAATGGATACAGTGCAATGGATTTGTGGAATTCTAGAATGCATAAGCCTCCATTTCCTTGGTAAACCACTGCCTGCTCCTCCAGCCATGATTCCAAAACCACATCCTGGTGATGGAGCAATGGGAGCCTGAACACAGGGCAGCACGCGGAAGATCAGGTCAAACCTGAACACAGGGCAGCACACGGAAGATCAGGTCAAACCTGAACACAGGGCAGCACGCGGAAGATCAGGTCAAACCTGAACACAGGGCAGCACGCGGAAGATCAGGTCAAACCTGAACACAGGGCAGCACACGGAAGATCAGGTCAAACCTGAACACAGGGCAGCACGCGGAAGATCAGGTCAAACCTGAACACAGGGCAGCACGTGGAAGATCAGGTCAAACCTGAACACAGGGCAGCATGCACGTGGAAGATCAGGTCGAACCTGAACACAGGGCAGCACGCGGAAGATCAGGTCGAACCTGAACACAGGGCAGCACGCGGAAGATCAGGTCAAACCTGAACACAGGGCAGCACGTGGAAGATCAGGTCAAACCTGAACACAGGGCAGCATGCACGTGGAAGATCAGGTCGAACCTGAACACAGGGCAGCACGCGGAAGATCAGGTCGAACCTGAACACAGGGCAGCACACGGAAGATCAGGTCGAACCTGAACACAGGGCAGCACGCGGAAGATCAGGTCAAACCTGAACACAGGGCAGCACGCGGAAGATCAGGTCGAACCTGAACACAGGGCAGCACGCACGCGGAAGATCAGGTCGAACCTGAACACAGGGCAGCACGCACGCGGAAGATCAGGTCGAACCTGAACACAGGGCAGCACGCACGCGGAAGATCAGGTCGAGCCTGAACACAGGGCAGCACGCGGAAGATCAGGTCGAACCTGAACACAGGGCAGCACGCACGCGGAAGATCAGGTCGAGCCTGAACACAGGGCAGCACGCGGAAGATCAGGTCGAGCCTGAACACAGGGCAGCACGCGGAAGATCAGGTCGAGCCTGAACACAGGGCAGCACGCACGCGGAAGATCAGGTCGAGCCTGAACACAGGGCAGCACGCGGAAGATCAGGTCGAGCCTGAACACAGGGCAGCACGCGGAAGATCAGGTCGAGCCTGAACACAGGGCAGCACGCGGAAGATCAGGTCGAGCCTGAACACAGGGCAGCACGCGTAAGAACAGGTCGAACCTGAACACAGGGCAGCACGCGGAAGATCAGGTCGAGCCTGAACACAGGGCAGCATGCACGCGGAAGATCAGGTCGAACCTGAACACAGGGCAGCACGCGGAAGATCAGGTCGAACCTGAACACAGGGCAGCACGCACGCGGAAGATCAGGTCGAACCTGAACACAGGGCAGCACGCGGAAGATCAGGTCGAACCTGAACACAGGGCAGCACGCGGAAGATCAGGTCCTAATGCATCTCTGCTTACGTGCTGTGTGATTACGCATTGCTCTTGAAAAGCGCCTGCGATGTGAGTGGAGGGTGGTGCTCTCTCAGGGGTCACACGCCCTTCTCCCACGCCTCCTTCACTCTCACTTCCTGTTTCAGGAGCGCCTCAGGGTCCTCTGCAGATTCACAGACCCCGCTGGAGTTGCTGTTTCCCTTCACGCTGGGGGGCAAACCACGCCCTACAATTCTCAGCTGTTGCTGCAGCTGCTACGGTGCAGGTTCCAGCACAGGTTACGGCGCAGTACAGCACAGGTTACAGCACAGGGTACAGCGCAGTGCAGCACAGGTTACAGCACAGGTTACGGCGCAGTACAGCACAGGTTACGGCGCAGGGTACAGCGCCGGACAGCGTTCTCTGCAGAGAGGGCAGCCGCCGCATGGGTGGCTTTGCTCTCACTTCCCTCCACAGAGGACACAGCGACTCGGCACGCTTTCATTAGCGAGGAAGAGCGAGGGGAGCAAGGAGAAGAAAGGGCGTTCTGAAAGAGGGAAACTGGAGGAGGGCAGGAAGTGAGGTGGATGCTGTAACAGCATGTGCAGATGTCAGAGGGCTCAATCCCCACTCATCCGCAGCCTCCACAGAAACGAGGGACATTACCATTATCTCCGTACTGAGGGAGAGTGGGGGACAGAGAGAGAGAGAGAGGGATCGAGGGAGAGAGAGATGGATGGATGGGAGAGAAGACAGGGAGAGGGAGGGACAGGGAAAGAGAGAGGGAGGGATGGAATTCAAGAGGGAGTATGTCTGAACAGCTTTAGCAATGCATATATCCTGTTTGTCATGCTAAAAAAGCTATATGAATTTCAGCTTGAAAGACAGAGCCAGAGGAACAGAGAGAGAGACAGATAAAGAGACATTAAGCACACGCAGAAGTCATTGCATGACTTTCAGAGCAACTGATGAAATTCAGCAATGAAATGTAAGCCGTGACCTAACCCTTTTGTCGGAAGTATTCCTATCCACAAAATAAAAATAAAGATTGTAAAAAAAAAATAGGGCTTGGTGTTCGATGGTCTGAGCAAACTCAAAAGCCCAGGGAAACAGGCTTGGATTCGGCGGCACCATTTTGCTTATTGCTCTTTGACTGTGACTGCATTGTAATAGTGAACTAAGTACGTGCCTAAGCTTAATATATTATGATGTATTAAAAAAACATCATTCCATAAATGGTCCAAAAGGAACATGTGGCAGAGCATTGATTTTATTAGACACTTTAAAAGCTTTCTAATCCTGCATCCACATCTGGGCATCCAATATCTCATTTACCACTCAGTGAATACAGCTTAAACCGCCATGCAGTGGGGGCAGGGGCCTGGGCAGGGAAAGACATTCCTTTTAATGTGAATTTATTTGAAATATTTTGATCAGGGTTAATAAAAGTGTGGGATTTCATAACCAATGCTGTTTCCTACAATTTCAAAAAAGGAGAAATGATGCTATTACATAATATGTTGTATTTCTGTTTCTTGGAAATGTATGATACTGTATTTTATTCCACATTTGCACAATATGAGTTGTAGAGTTGTGGCTGCCCCCTTAGTTAGAACCCCCCCCCCCCCCCTCCCCCCCAAGAAAAAAAAAAACAGTTTGAATTTTACACAATATTATGTACTTTTGACTAATGGAAAGTTTAGATGTTGAGGAGTTACATGCTCACAATATTCATGAATCTGATTTACAATTAATTTCTTATCAACATTCATAATATCACCGGGGTCTTTAAAAAATGACACTTATACAGACGTCAGATCGGTTTAGGAGAGATGTCTACAAACAAACCAGATCGCAGCTGTGCCAGTACAAAACATATCATTTGTGAAACTGTAAAATTACCACAAAGCTTACTCAGATTGGCGGAAATTATATTAAGCATATGAGGAAGACAAATAGGAAGAAGAAGCCACCAGATCAAAAAATTGTCCCTCCTATTATCCCATAAAGCCTTTGAAAAATCCATCTAAATCCCTGAAAAACTCAATGTATACTCATTTTCAGGAGATAGGGAGGGGAAGGGGAGAGAGAGAGGGAGAGAGACAGAGAGAGAGAGAGAGAGAGAGAGCGAGAGAGAGAGAGAGAGAGAGAGAGAGAGAGAGAGAGAGAGAGAGGGAGAGAGAGAGAGAGAGAGAGAGAGGGAGAGAGAGAGTGATAGAAAGACATAGAGAGGGGGAGAGAGATGTGCCAGTCCATACGTGCCGTATATATGAATAATCTAAATTCAGACACGTTAATGATGTCCATTAACACCGTGGAGTGGCAATCTGTCACCATGCTGGGGATGAGAATACCCTCATCACATTTCTGCTCTCTCCAGAACTGCTCTGCAAATTCCCCCTCACTTATTAACACTCCACGCACTTCTCTCGCTGGTACTCCTCCTTACGCTCATGTATTAGCACCGCATGTTATTCCTCATTTAGAAACAGTACTACTGCTACTACTAATACTCATTTAGTGAGGCTTTGTACTCATGCAGGAGCTGCTGGGGTCTGTGTGCGATACCCGAGCATGACAGACTGCTGGTCAGGAAACAGGAGCAGCCAGAGAGAGGTTTTTCTAGGGGGTCCTTTCGCTCTTTCACATGATGTGAATGAGCCAATCAGACAACAGCTAGCTGTCTGGCTAAAGGAATCCTGACGTTTTTATATTACTTTACATTACATTATTGGCATTTCGGTTATAAGTCCTGCTCCTTACCGCTATGCTACACTGCTACCTTTTAATCCTACTCAATGAAGCAGGACTCCAAGAGTTCTGAATATGGAGAAACAAAGCTAGCAGCTCCCGGTTTCACCCATCCGGTCCTCTCTGCACAGATACAAATAGCTAGCTAACACAACAGGTACTGATGCAGCTGCTACTGTATATCCAATAGTTTGATAGATACACTATATGGACAAAAGTATTTGGATGCCTGACCATTACATTGTATTCAAATACATATACTTTAATATGGAGTTGGTCCCCCTTTTGCAGCTATAACAGCTTCCACTCTTCTTGGAAGACTTTCCACAAGATTTTTAGAGTGTTTCTGTGGGAATTTGCACCCATTCATTCTGTAGAGCATTTATGAGGTCAGGCACTGATGTTGGATGAGAAGGCCTGGCTCACAATCTCCATTCCAGTTCATCCCAAAGGTGCTCGATGGGGTTGAGGTCAGGGCTCTGTGCGGGCCGGTCAAGTTCTTCCGTATGCTGAAGCATTAAGATTGCCCTTCACTGGAGATAAGGGGCCTAGCCCAAACCCTGAAAAACAGGTGTGGCCAAATACTTTTGTCCATAAAGTGTAGATAGCCATCTACTCTACTACTTCTTCTATCTAGACAAGTGAATATCATATGGTAGCAAATTTATGCCAAGGCTAATTTGTTTTTGTCTGAAGTGAATTTGTGGACGCAACAGCACCAGCCAAGCCAATGGGAATTGGAAGGTTCACCCAAAGTTTTGCTTTCACTCCAATATGGCTGCCACGTGAATAAGGTCCATGTCAGCTTTATGATTGGACAGTGGTTCAGAGTGGCTGATCCCATCACATGTGCGCAGTGCCCCGAGGCTGAGCCCAGAATATCTCATTTATGGTGATTTCTGTGGCTCATTTAATTAAATGCAAACGCTCTGTATTCTGAGAGCAGATGACACTGTGAAGAGTAATGATTTATGCATAGATTTATGCATGTGCATCATTCATAATCAGGGCGTTCATTTAAAGCACGTGCTGCACTGATCCACCGATTCTTACGGCATCTGGATGGACTGACACATTCACAGAACATAAAGCAAAGTGGATCTGAAGTTCGGACGTCTCGATTTTCACAAAGGTTTAATTCCTCTTCCTTGAGGACAAAAAAAGAAGAGTCGGTCAGTCCAAAATGGCAGAATCTACAAAACAGCTCAGACCCTGCCTGAACTGTGAGGCGTAAAAGAGCTCCTTCCCCAGGGTGAGTCTTTGTGGGGACTCTCTCCGAGTTTCCGGGCCTCAGACTGCTCTTCCTGCCTCTCATGGTCTCGTGGACGGCCACAATGGTGCCCCTGCCCACCAGCCCTCCAGAAGCATTCTGGGAAACGGTGAGCGTGTTTGCTCGCGGTGGATCGCAGCTGTCAGGCATCAGAGTGTTGCCCATCATGCCGGAGTGCTGTGCTCTGCGTGCAGACAGCCAACGCCGCTAATGGAGCCGCTTCCTGGTTCCGCTTCAGAGAAGCGTTATGCAAGGAGGAACCGTGAGGGCGCGCGTGCCTGGAACGGCTGGCGCTGGCGTCTGACGCCCACTCGTTCCGGCCGCGTCCCCGAGGGACAGATGCTGTTGTGCTTGTTGTGGTTGTCATTGCTGACCCGTGTGTGTGTCCCATTTCTCAGCATCACATCCTATCCATATTTAATACCTGAGGAAAAAGACCATGCATTTAGGACACCAGGATTTTTACACAAAAAGCTCGATCGCTGAGGGAGATGCAATAAAAGAGAAAAAGGCGGAAAATCTTGTTTTAAATATGACTGCTTTCCACATCACAGCCATGCAATCTGTATCGAGTGTGTGCTCTGAGTTTCCTGCAGTAGGAATATACAGAGAAATAGGAGGCTGGCAGTTGCACCGTGGGCTTTTTAAGTCCAAAGTGATCCCGGTAGATGGGTGGTTTGTGTGTGTGGTGCTGGTGGAGAATCTCCTGGCTTGTAAGAGGGTGTGGACACCGCGTGGATCCCTGGGAACTCCAGGGAGGCACTTTGGGGGCTCACTGCTTAAGAGCACAGAGTGTAAATTATGCATGGCTGGGGGGGGGGAGGCACGTCCACAAAGTGCTTCTGCCAGCTGCCTCTTGGATAAAAAACACGACCCCTCCACCACCATACACACACACAGTCACAGAGACACACACACACAATCATACAGTCACAGTCACAGACACACACACACACACACACACCTCACACGGTGACAGACACACACGGTCACAGACACACACACACACACACACACACACACACACACACACACACACACACACACACACACACATACAGCTGATGACAGAGTCCAGCACTCTGTTCCACAAATACAGTGTCAGTCAAAGACAGAGGGAACAAGAAAAAGATGGTGCAAAAACTACATGAATCTCACACACACACACGTGCGTGCGCACACTCGTGTGCGTGTGTATGTGGCAAACAGCAGCTGCAGAGAGGGTAAAGCGGAGAGGGTAAAGCAGAGAGGGTAGAGCAGAGGTGGGACACAGCGACAGGCAGGAACAGCAAGAGAAGAGGTAAGGAAAGAGGAGAGAGAAAACGGGAAGCACAGCAGAGCTCTGTGGAGAAAACCACAAGAGAAAAAATATCATTAAGCTTTAATGGCTGCAGGCTGGTTGAGTGTATTTTCCTGGTGGAATACTCAGTGTAGCAACTTAAACGACCCCAGGAACACAGCAAAAATATCCAATAATGGAAAGATGAATGTTTCTACTCAGTGATCCAAACAGTTTGCAGATCATACGCAATGGAAGACTGAGCAGAGGAAGTTTGGCCGAATTTTGAAACAGTTAACAAGAAATGAATGAATAAATGAATTTTGTCCACTGGGGTGCAGGTGAGTGGGTCGCTTGGGGTACAAAAACCCCCCGTCCTGTTGGGATGGGGATTTTAGTGAGATTTCAGAGAACTGTAAGTTGAAATGTTCACCGTAAATGAATCCTTCATAGTCGAGGCTGAAAAAAGACCAGCTCTGAAATCAAAGAGATTTCAGAATCCCACAAAACTTTGACCCCAAGCAGCAGATTAAACAGCACCCCCTGCATACTGCTGGGTGAGAAACCAGGCGCTTCAGGGTGTCCCTGGGTGTGTGGGGATGTCAGGAGTGAGGGGTGTGTTTCGGGGAACAGCAGGAGTGAGGGGTGTGTTTCGGGGAACAGCAGGAGTGAGGGGTGTGTTTTGGGGTACAGCAGGAGTGAGGGGTGTGTTTTGGGGTACAGCAGGAGTGAGGGGTGTGTTTTGGGGAACAGCAGGAAACACGCTGTGGGCAGCAGTGTTGTCGGCATGGAAACGCACAGAGAACCCCAAGATTAATTCCCCCTCTCTCCCCCCCCCTCCAGGTGAGGGAAGTGGCATCCCGGGGGGGTCGACCCCACTCAGCGACACTCTGCCCCCCTCTCTTGAGGCTCTGGCAAACCCCCCCCCCCCCCCCCCAAAAACCCTTCTTCTTTTCCTGCCCCGTGTGGTTCATCAGAAAACCTCTCTGCAGTTCATGCCAATAAATGTGTCCTCTTTTCACTGTCTGCAGTCAGTGCCAGGTACATGAAGAACACTTTACAAATGAATGCATTATTTAAAAAAAAAAACCTCATATGTCATCAACTCAAAAAACACCAGTCACAGATGTACACAAATAAATAAACGAGTTGTGTAAGACTTGAGTCGTGCTCTAATGGATGAAGTATTTGCTGAGATTAGCATGGTAGCAGTGTAAATGGCTACATGCGCTGCGCAGAGCAGACAGTACACCATTTCGCCAGCTTAAGAGATGCTTTTAACTTTATTAATAAAGAGATCGTGACCTCATGGAAGCAACAGCCACCATAAAGGTCTCTTTTAATCTCCTCCATCATCCCATCCTGCCATTCCTCCGTTTCCCCTTCCAAATGGCCGTGTGGAACGGGTTGCGTAAGCTTGGGGTGTGAGGGGATATGCCATGTTTATGGACCACGTTCTTATGTAATTACAATGTAACTCACAACAAGAACCATGAAACAACTGTGTCACCGCAAACTACAGCACAGAGGCTGAAACAGCAGGAGCAGTGACTAACGTCCGATTGCCAGTCACCCAGCAGTGTTACTGCACTCACGCTTTCAGGGTGGAACTCTGAACACAGTTGGGGGCTGTTGTTTAGGAAACATATAATGCAGTATCATTATATTCCCCCCCTTTCATCCTGTGGAAAATGTGATGATGTGTTACTTCATTTAACAATCATGCACTCCAAGCCCCTAAACATCTGCACACCCCACAGAGAGCGCCTGCTGACCACTTATTATTAAGCCCTAAAGCAAAAAGAGAAAGACATGCAGTGTTTTGTGTGTTGGGGAAAAAAGCTGATGAACTGGCCCATGGGAGATCTGAGACAGCGCTCCCCAAACACCAATCAGAGAGTTCGGAAGGTCAGTGGGAGGGGTCAAATGTATCTAAATGCAAATGCAAATGGCCGACGAACACCATGCATTCCGCAAGAAACAGGAAGCAGCGGGCCGGCCCCGTCCCAAACAAACACACCTAGAAATATCTACAGCATCACCTTCTGCTGTGCAGGAACCTTCATCCAGGGCAACTTATCTTACACACAGTATTCTCTTTCACAGATAGATATTACTGCAGCATTTCAGGTTATGGTTGCATCCTGCCGTCAGGAGCTTCTTAGGAATGGCAGCAGAATAGCAGCTGTGAAGGTGAATCCCAGCTTGTCACACTGAGGCTGCATCCGAATACTCAGTATCCACAAGCCTCGGTTAAGAGCGTACTATCCAACTGTTACTGTAATACGTTCTATGAGTATGCAAGCAGGTAGTAAGGACACAATTCGTACTCTGCCGCCATCTTACATGTCATTTCACCCGGATGTTTACACGTTTTAAAAATGAGCTTGCTTTACTTACTTAGCTGACTGTCAACCTGAGGTAAAACGAAAAGCTAATGTTACGCAACAAGCCAATTTATTTGTTAGCTTAACCAAGTTGACTACACCGCCGTCTTCTTTCTCTTTTTCCTGGGGAATTCTTCTTCTTTGGTTATTCAGGCTCAAGCTGACTTATGGGATAGCGTAGTGTAGTACGTTTGCATACTTCAAAATTTCAACGAATGTAGGTCATCCGGGTACCGTTCAACTACATTAAATGCCTCCTGAGTATTCGGACACCGTACGGATTGTGACGTACTGCTTTTTGCGTACTGTACAGTAAGGCAGTGTGAGTATTTGGATGAGTCTCAGGTTGAATTTCCATCTCCAGTAGCTTCCTGGCCTGTAGCCCTGCTGAGTCAGTGCCTGCATGTGGGAAAGGCCTCGCAGGCGCCCTCAAGTGGACAGTGTCAGTGGAGACACCCCTATCCTCTAATCAACATTCACTCCACTGTGGTGCACTATGGGAGTTGTAGTGTGGAAACTAGCAGCTCGCTGTGCGCCAGAGTGCGGACTGGACTGTCCGCACTCTGGCTCGAGTGTGCAGGGAGTTACAGAGAGGGGAGTCTGACACAGATCGATCCGTCATTCCACAAGGAAGGAGAGGAGCTGTGACACTGATGCTAATACAGCTAATACCTTCCAACCACTGTCCCTGGAACAGGTAGTGATGTCGGTGCTGTTGGCATGAGAGAAACAACCCTCTTTCTCTCTCACACACATACACACAGGTCCAGGAAAAAAATGCCTGGGTAAGATGCCATTATACATGTGTATTAATGTGTGTGTGTATTTCTGTTGTGTGGTAGTAGGTAGCAGTAGTTCCTAGAATGTACTGACATTGTCAAACCTGGAGTCTGAGATTCTTCTCCCACAGACTCCCCTCTAGATCTCTGATACACAGGGGTGTCGGACCGTGGGTAATGGTGGACCTGGGTAACCAGGGCCCTGCATGGATGGGGGGCCCTCCAAAAGCCTTGGAAATAAATTGATTTTGGTTTCTAATTTTGCTAATTATGATACATTCTGTTATTACAGAAATAAATAATAACTTCCATGATAAGTTCTGCTTATCTGCCTGTTGTTTCCTTTATCTGCCTGCTCCCCCCCCCCCCCCCCCCCCCCACACCTCAAAAGCAAAAGTGGTTTGATCCTCCGGTGCGCAAATCTATTGTGCAAATAACGTGGCTAACAAGCGCAGTCAGTGGCTTTCACCAATTCTGAAATCAAAATCAGGATTTCAGAAGCGCAAGGAGCGCAGAGAGTGGGAGAGAAAGCTAAAAGAGTGCAGGCAACTGCGGACGAGTTTCTTTCAGAAAACAGGTGAGCCTAAAGTGCCAAACAGCCTAAATATATTGCAGTAACGTAAGCTACCTTGCTAACAAGCGATTAGCTAGTTAGCAGTCATTCATAACAAGCACAAGCTGATAAAGAAGCAGGAGCACACCACTGTGTCTGGGGCTATTTGTTGCTACGCCCCTGCAGATACACCACTACAGACACGGCAAACCTGTGTCTGTTAGCCACAAGGCAGCTTTCAGCTGCTGAATCCTCTTTCTGCTGCAGTGGAGAAATATTAGCAATATGGCCATATATATGGCTGACAGATCCTCCCCTAAAAGAACATAGAGGAACACACAACACTCCAGAAGCCAGTGGAGGTGTGAAAGGTATACAGACCAAATACTATCCTGTCCCTCTAAGGCCTCAACACGAATTATTTTCATAAGCAAACCCTCAATGGCGATGTGTTGTACTCTTCCACTGGTTCTCTGGTCAAGACTGTAGAATCTGGTAATGATGGCAGTCAGGCAGTTCCCTCCTATAGCCACTTTCCCCCTCGGCTTACCTCCATGTTGTTGAAACCACTCTGGATGGCCCAGTTCAGCTTGTTTCTGGAAGGGAGGTAGGTGTTTCAATTGTTAACATTTAGAAAACACGTGTTTGCCAAGGATTTTTTGGTCTCTCTGCATGTCTAGGAACAAGTGCTGAAACTGCATTTTATCTAGTTTTAAACGCAGCCATCTCCTTACACTAGATGGCGCTAAAAGCTACATGAAACGTAGTGTTAATCTGAACCACTTTTTAACGTCATCAAAACAAACCTCTTCCTCGATCATCAAGGCGTGATTCAGAGCAGATGCGGTCGATTTTCACACCCTCCAAGCTACTGACTGCTTACTTATATAATTGTTTTAGGTTAACAAATCAATCAGGCCCTGCTTGTGGCAAATTTATGACTCAGAGCGAAATGATTTCATATGCTTCTGGCTGGCTCGCCTTCATAAATCAAGACTCAGATTTGGACTAGAGCAATTAAGTCCATTGATCAGCTGCACGGCCAGCAGTGATTGGAAGCAGCGCAGTCTGATATAAACAGAGAAAACAAGTGCCTGTAATGGCCACAGTCCACATCTGAATTTCACATTCAGATTTTTATTCCAACGTGCATCACGGTTACAACAGAACACTGAAGAGACAGCAGCGTTTTAGAGGAATCCACGGGGTACTGGCGTGAAACCCAGGCGTCAGAAAACTGAAACGAAACGTCACTTTTATTCCCCGAAATGAAAACGAGACATTTGCCTTATCGCTGATCAGTGGAAGTGAAGGTGACAAGCTGAAGAACATACTAGATCTTATCTCAGCCCTCACACTACACAGTGGCATTAACACTGCAATGGCCTCTGAGAAAAGCCGCTGGGGAAAATTCTGTAATGAAAGCATGTGACTTTCCTCTCAGCGAGAGATGCTTCACAGCGCAGCCTCCTGCAAGCGATGAGGACGCAGGCCCACAGACCTCCGGCTGCTTCAAAGCTCCGGCTTCACTCTGCCATCCCGAGAGAGCGCCACGCTATTTTAGCAGCTCCGTTACTAAAATACGTTCTGAAATTCTGCCGTGCTTTCTGCCTAACACATACATCAGACGACAACAGGTAACCTCAAAAGAACCCTGTGTAAAGTTTTACACTTTTCAGACTTAAAGCCTTTATTGTCATTAAAAAAAATCCAATAAAAATCTTCAATACCAGTACAAATTGATTTTTTTCCAAATGCATAGGTCACATACATGAAATACATCATTTATCCCCATCAGCATTGGAAGACACAGCTCGTGTTCATCAAGTGCTGCCTGTACGGGGCCAACAGCGAAAAAGGGGAAACATAAAGGTAAGGCTTAAAAATCAGTTTTCCCTCACCTCCCCCTACCCTGCGCCTCCCCCTACCCTGCGCCTCCGCCTACCCGGCGCCTCCCCCTACCCTGCGCCTCCCCCTACCCTGCGCCTCCCCCTACCCGGCGCCTCCCCCTACCCTGCGCCTCGCCCTACCCTGCGCCTCCCCCTACCCGGCGCCTCGCCCTACCCTGCGCCTCCCCCTACCCTGCGCCTCCCCCTACCCTGCGCCTCCCCCTACCCGGCGCCTCGCCCTACCCTGCGCCTCCCACAGTCTGATCTGAACTTTGACATCAGGCAGCTTGGCAACCAATCCACTTCGTGAGGAGAGTGAGACAAAAAGATAGAGTCTGGAAGAACAAAAATGTGTTGATTGAACAGACACATACGCACACACAAACACAGGCAAACACACACCCTCACATGCAAGCACACACACACACAAACTCTCAGACTCATGTATTCATACAGACATGCACACACACACATACGCACACACACACACACACACACACACACACACACAGATCCTCAAGAATTCATACACACACATACACACGCATGCACATACGCACATGTGCGCGCGCGCACACACACACACACACACACACACATAGATCCTCAAGAATTCATACACAAACACGCAGACTCATATATTCATACAGACATGCACACACGCACGCACGCACGCACGCACGCACGCACGCACGCACGCACGCACACGGCCTCAGAGAGCATGCATTTTGCTCCTTTTTGCTCAGGTCACTCCTTTGGCTGGATGCCCAGCATGATCTCTGCGAGGCCGATGAGTTTGTTCTCCTCCAGGGCGGCGATGAGCCGGCCGAGACGGGCCCCCTTGCCCTCCGCCTGGATGAAGCGGCTCAGCAGCTGATAGGCCTGCTCGTACAGCCCCTCCCGCTCATACTCGTACGCCAGGTTGTCGATGGCGGGACCCTTGAGGGCACGGCAGGTCTTCTGCAGGGTTCGTCCCACCTTCTTCCAGTCCCGCCCCACATTGGTGGCGAATCGCTGGTGGTCGGCCGACGTCAGCTGGCGGTCATCTGAAAACACCAACACGGTGTGAGAATTACAAAAACACGCCATCTGAGACAGGCAGCGGCAAAACACACGCTTCTGTACTGGGGGTGCTCTCATGGCTAAAGGCCTTCTTACCCTCAGAGGCCAGCCTAACACCTTTCAGCTGTGGGGAGAACCCCATGCTCTGAAGTCTGCAAAGCTGGGCTGGGCGTGGAGCCCCAGGGGGAAGCACAGAGGAAAATGGGCTTTTGCCATCTGGACAATACATTTTCATTTTCTCATTCAGCCTTATACTACGGCCTCTACTCTTTCCACACTCCACAAGCCTGTGGTTTTCCTGCATAAAATCAATAGGGCTTTGAATGTGGTAGAGTGGAGGCAAGAACAGGAAGACCAACCCTGAGCAGAGGACAGGCGATCTGCCACTTTACTGACTCACAGCAGGGAACACACCAATGCCACAGTGAACCACAACAGCAACAGACTACAAAATCCACCTTTCCCTCCTCCCTTACCCCTAAGGAAAGGTTACAGTCACACTGCAGGGGACATCTGACATCTCTGGCTCACACACAGCTGCACATCCCTTCCTCAGTACATGAAAACTTCACTCAGATTTTACAAACTAATGTGGAGTTCTGGGGACACTGAGGGCATCAGTGCCTCCGTCTGACGGGACAGCAGCAGCTTGCAGGGAGGCTGCAGAGATAACACCTGCATGTTCAGCTGAAAGGTAACAAATCTGCCGCGGCTATCACCTCTGGCTGATTTACGGGACAAAAACAATGCTGAGATAATATAAATAGCTGGGGGGGTCATAGCAGCGTTTGGGGGGGGGGGGGGGGGAGGTGACGGGGAGGATTACTGGAGCATCGTAGGTCCTCTCATGAGCTCATGATGTTTGAAAAGTCCATAACACTCGAAGCCATTGCGGTATGGCTGAACATGTTCTCCATTTCTCTCATCATAGTAAAGAGAACCCAACTGCATCTCATCCATTCGCTCTTACCAAACATTCTCTTCTGAAACAGGAAGCAGTTATCTGGCACCACGGGAACTTCCTGTTTAATGGCAGAAGGCGGTCCGGAGTTGGAGGGGCTCCGGTCGGCCAACGCCAAGGTCCGCAGCTGCTGCTCCAGCCGGGAGACCTCATCATCCTGCAGACGGTCCGGCTAGCAGCACAGGAAATGACATCGTCAACGCACGACAGAGAAACACTCCACAGCGCACTACCACACAGCACCACAAATAACTCAGGCCAGTGGCAGCTCTGTACAGCCCAGAACCAAAGAAAACCCCACCCCGTGACAGTTAAATGCTAAACACCAAAGAGCACACTGCCACACAGTGGCACAATACCCTCATAACACAAAGCTTCACGCTACGCAAAGACATGCTTGCACACAGCATTTCACAGGACTGCATACCAGCATGATTATTCAATCCAATGCTTAATATCAATGTTTATTTTTCTTTCCATATTCTGGTATTTATTAACATACATGATGTGAAACAGCCAGCCACAGAGCCTCTGGGCAACAGTGTTCAGTAAAGAGCTCACATCAAAGTATCAGGACAGGAACTTGCGTAATACTTGAAGAAGGCAAAATGTTTCCCAGCTCCCCCACTTCTCATTTACTCAATGTCTGAAATATGGCAAAGCACCCGCAGAACAAGCTGCTAAGAATGAGAACCTGAAGATTGCAGGTCAGAATGTTCGGAGGTTGTGGGCGCCATAAGGAGTGTGTTTACCCAGCCACGGCAATTTCCTTCCGGCAGAAATATAAAATTTCCTGCAAACTTCGTTTACTGATATTTTCCAATATAAATTGAATTCCGCAAATTGTAACATATTCACAGGATTTTAGCTTTAAAAAAGTTTCTCAGTAAACAACTGTTTCTCTGTGTGTGCCAGCCGATGCTTATACCCCTCCGGTTAGGTCCAAACTGGACTGGTACAGTCCACAGCAGACACCTGTTGCACCTGTCACCCTGACCCATACCCCCCCCCCCCCCCCCCCCCCCCGTGCCATAACTGATCCTCTGAAATTTCACTGTCTCTTTCTGCTCTCTCATCTGCTGCCTAGCAACCAACCCTTAGCAACATCAGTGTTTAAGATGGACATGGCTGCTTAAGGACAAGACAAGACAGAGAGACAGAGTGAGGGATGGAGAGAGAAAGGGACTGGGAGTGGAGGAATAAAGGAAAAAGAGGAAAATAGGGGCAGGGAAGAAACGGTCTGAGCTTCACTCAATAATCACATGCATCCTGTTTCTCCAAAATACAATCATCTTATTGGCATCTATATCTACAAAACATCAAGAAGCAGACTGCATCCGGCCAAGATTGAAAAGTATAAGTGTTTCCCCAGCAGCAAAGACAGGTAAGGAAAAGAAAGAAAATATTTGCTGTATTAAAATGTGCGTTTCCATCTGAAGCCGTTTGCTCGCTGCTGGAATGCTGGCCAGACTCCGCCTCCCTGGCTGTGCCCTCCAATGGGAAGCGCTTTGCAAGCCAATATGGAAGGAGGACGTGGCAGCTATGGTTTCATCACTTCCATGTGCGTTTAGACTCTCTGTTAAAGGGCAGCAGCACCGGCTCACCTGTGAGAGAGGTGCTCACAGACCCGCTGTTCCTCCCCTCACCTGTGAGAGAGGTGCTCACAGACCCGCTGTTCCTCCCCTCACCTGTGAGAGAGGTGCTCACAGACCCGCTGTTCCTCCCCTCACCTGTGAGAGAGGTGCTCACAGACCCGCTGTTCCTCCCCTCACCTGTGAGAGAGGTGCTCACAGTCCTGCTGTTCCTCCCCTCACCTGTGAGAGAGGTGCTCACAGTCCTGCTGTTCCTCCCACCTGTGAGAGAGGTGCTCACAGACCCGCTGTTCCTCCCCTCACCTGTGAGAGAGGTGCTCACAGACCCGCTGTTCCTCCCCTCACCTGTAAGTGATGGATGTGATGTAGACAGAGGTCCTGGTCGTCCAAGCAGAAGTCAAGGATGTTGTCTCCAGCCTTCAGCTGGGTGTCCACCACCAGCTCATCCGGGCCAGGCAGAACCCGTCCGACGTGCTGAACAAAGAACTGCTGCACGGAGCCGGTGCCGTAGCTCTCCAGAAACCTTCGGCATGCGGCCTCGTCCACAAACTTCACCTCCACCCCCAGCTGGGGGTCAGCATCGTGCAGCTTCAGGATCTCATAGCCATCCAGGCCACCTGCAGCGTCTGAGGTTAGAGCCAGGGGGGGATGGGGGGAGTGGGGGGCGGGGGAGGGGGGGGGAGAGAGAGAGTGGAACAAATGGAAGTTATGTCACCATAACAGCAGCAGCAGCAGTGCTGTGACTTGGATCTGCAGACCTATAGTGGGGGACGACCCCTCCACTCACCTGACAGCGTTAGCCTGATGACTTTGAAAAGGTTGAATTTCCTGTCCGGGTCCTTATAGGCAGCAAGCAGGTCAAAATGAGGACATGCAGAGCGCAGAAACAGGAACACACAGCCTGCCCAGGCGCCGTTCTGCACTGGAGTGCTATTCGTGGTCATTTTCTGAAAAATTCATGGAAGGAGGAAAAAAAACAGACTGATGAAATGCTCAGTGAGGGAGTCAGGCAATCATGTGTGGAGGAAAATGGCTGACCAGATCAGAGCACATGAGGCTCGATATTTGAAGAAATATTAAAACATTTAATTAATGAGCATTTATTCCACTCCAGATCCATTCCATTTCCACTCCAGATGGCACAGCCTCTCGTGTGTGAGGGGAGCATTGCTGAAAAGGCCACGCCCCCTGGCTCCCCTCCCTCAAGTTCTGCAGGTAGCCTCACCTTTCCAGCATTCTTCTCCATTGTTTCAGCATCACTGGCAGAAGCGTCCCGTCAGCACAGGCCTCCTCCTTACCACTGCATGCCCCACTGCAGAAGTGCATCCAACATCAAAAACAACATAATTCAATTCACAAGACCCTCTGGAATGAAACGCATCGTCCTTGTCTCATGCACACCATCAAGACTCCACCACCAAACACAAAGATACGTTTTTATTTAACTTAGAGACACAAGTTCTTAATGCCTTCTGGCCATAAGTCATTTCACGAGAGAGAGTATAATACCTTCAAATTACCTTCACGCTGATATCGAAGGTGATTTACGTCAGCACTGTGTGCAACAGTGATGACCGCAATGACTTACGTTAACAAATCTGCGCTATAACTTTCTCAAACCGAAATCACGGGTCAGTGTCATAAAAGTGAAAGTCAAACAGAAACCGCACTCATTCTGTTATGGCCAAGGAACGATATCAATCGTAAAGAGGAAAGAGATTTAACACAATGTCAGCATTTAAAAGACACAATTTTACATTTGTTTGCTTCATTTAATCGTGTAGTCATTGCTGTGAAATGATTATGAAATCTGCACATACTTGTAATTTCTTTTGCTTTGATTAAGATTCGCTCTCTGGTTCTCGACATCTTAATTCTCATATCTACCATATCTCATGCGGCGCTGTTGACACTGGATCGTGGCAAGCCAAACTACCCCTTAATTTGTGAAAACTTTGGTTTAAGAGCTTTTATCATCCGATTGCTACTGCTATGTTATTTACAAGCGACTGTCTACTCGGCACTAAAATCCCCGTTTCCCGTAAACCTATGCAGTCTTCCTCCAACAAAAAGACACCAAATCGGTGGACTTCCCCAAGATGACTCGCTGAACCGCGACAGTTTTTAAAGTACACTTGTCATGCGACACGCAACAGGCTTTCATGCACAGGAAATGGTCGAGAGATGGAAGGCCGACACGAAACTGTCGAAAAAGCGAAAAGTCGGCTGTGGAAGTAGCAGGCTAAAGAGCAGACATCTGCAGTTTCCACGTCGCTAGCTGGCTGTGCGGGCCAGCAGACGCCTGCGTTTCGCGGTGCCACTCCCCCGCATTGCCGCATTCCACGCATCACATGACGCGTGAAATTCCTAAACTTTCTGGGACGGAACAACTTCGTGTCCTCTGTTAGGGAAGCTACGCTGTGACAGTTTGGATTTGTTGATCGATCCTTATTTCTCACTCTGACAGCAGTAAAAGCGAGCGAGCCGAAGAGTAGGCTGCAACATAACAATAATAGGCTATTCTGCGCCATGCAGCACAGATTAGTTTAACTAACTACCCCCGGATCTGGTACAGATGGACAGTCTAGGGCGCTAGCTATCCGGCGATGACACGGTGCAAGCTGGGTAGCTGCTTGTTAGCCAACTAGCTAGCTAACCTATATCGGATCAGAAGACTGATCTAATGACTAATGCTTTTCAATAACAGCCCATAGTTGGGAAGCTAGCCGGCTACACAAGTGTAGAAGTATTTTTCATATCTTCAAAATCAAACCAACACAGCTAGGGTAACTTACCAAGCCAAAGTTTGCGTAAGTGGCACGCAACTTCTTCACTAGACACATAGCTGTCCGCACACTCACAGAGGGACACATTCACAAGAATACGCAGCGCATCCGATTGGACCGAGGAAGACCAAGGCACACTGCGATTGGTGCAGAGAATACCGTTTCTGATTCCCGATTGGTCTGTTCTACCCCATGTCCCATGACGTATAAGGAAAAACGTTCGCAGTAACTTTTCCGTCAGTGCACATAGGAAAGTGTCATGGCAGAGTAGGGTACCCGGTAAGTGTTACTGCCGTTTACCGTTCAAACGGAGATTAATATTGCTTGGCAATGTGATACAGTGATATTTTACTGAGTACTGCACAGTAATATATTAAGCTTAAAATCAGAACGGTTGTTGGTGGACTTTTATCGAACAATGGCAGCTTGGCAAGACATTACTTACTAAATGTAGTTTTTTTGGGCTCTTTTCCTGTCACGCAGCCTGACACATGGAGTTTCCCGAGGAGGTCCTGGCGCACATCTTTTCCTACCTGCCGCTCTGGGACAGGTACAGCGCGTCCCAGGTGTGCAGGGCGTGGTCCCAAACCATGAGCCACCCCTCCGTCTGGTATTACACCGAGGTGAGGTGCGTGAGCCCGCTCCAGCGTTCCACACCCTTCTCAGATAGCTGTAAAATGCATGCCCGTGGAAACAACAAAGCACTTAATTGCACTTTGTACGAGATAAGTGTGTCTGCTGGATGTGAAAAATGTAACATTAAATTCACTCACATCTTGTGTGTCGCTCTGGACGAGAGCATCTGCAAACTGACAAAATGTAAATGTAAGCACAGGTCTTCACGACCAGCCAGAATCCTCGGAACATCCCCTCAAAGATTTTCATGCTTAAACAAGTCAGATTATTCAGGAAGACTCTTCAGCACAAAGGGCCACACTTCTGTACTCATTTAATCCTTGCGTAGATTGCTTTAGTGCATGTCACCAGGACAAATAAGGGCAGAGATGGTCATAAAAGCAGCATTATATCATAGTCTAGACCTGATGTCCTCCCACTGATGTGTTAGAGCAGCACTACCCTATATTAAACTCTCATAACGGGAGCCAGACAGCGGATATGTACAGGTCATGGGAACCAAGGTGAGTTCCAAAGGGGTGTAGAGCTTCTTTTTACTGAAAGAGTTAGCTTATATATGTCGTTTATTTCACTCACGAAGATCAAATAGCATAAGGTGTATCAAAAGACCTTGGAAAAATAACGTAACAAAGGCATGCAGGCTACCTGTATCTGGGTAAGTTGCATCATATTTCAGCCTGGCATATGGACTTTCCTCAGGCAATAAACACCATGTGCAACCCTAATAAAAACCCTGTTATGTCACTATGAAATAAAAACAGATTTATTATTAGATAAAAATAGATTAAAGCCTTCGTTTGAAGTTTTAGGTTTGCTGTCTTTAATAGGGCTGGGCGGTATATCGAATAGCTATTTTTAGCGCAATAACAGCTATCCCCGGTATGTGGCGTTAGGTTTCTTCCCGTATTGTTTCCCTTTAGTCAGACCCGATGCGGGAGCACACCTCCAGCTTTCCGAGGCCATGTGAAATGCTTCCGGGGGAAAAAACGCCACTCGTATCCAGTGTTGGTGGGTGAGCTGGAAACAGGGGAAGCCCGAACACTACCTTTAAATCTATCATTACTTTCAACCTGTTCCCCTTTATCCTCCTTGATTAACAATAAAAGAAATAATTCACAGAATAATCGACACAAATTAGAATAAATGATTATGCTCGTGAAACACCGCAGATTGTCTGAAATTTGTGTACTATTGCGATATAGCTGTTATTGCGCTAAAAATACCTATTTGATATATGACCACGGCTATACCCCCCAGCCCTACGTCGCATCTGTACTTTCATATGAATGGCAGTTTTGAGCTACGCCACTGTGATTGCATCTGTATATTGCCAGAGAAATTACAGATAATTAATGGTTCCGCCTGTGAGTGTGTTCCTGAGAGGTTCTGCCTGTGAGTGTGTAGCTGAGAGGTTCCACCTGTGAGTGTGTACCTGAGAGGTTCCACCTGTGAGTGTGTAGCTGAGAGGTTCCATCTGTGAGTGTGTAGCTGAGAGGTTCCATCTGTGAGTGTGTAGCTGAGAGGTTCCTTCTGTGAGTGTGTTCCTGAGAGGTTCCGCCTGTGAGTGTGTTCCTGAGAGTTTCCGCCTGTGAGTGTGTACCTGAGAGGTTCCACCTGTGAGTGTGTACCTGAGAGGTTCCACCTGTGAGTGTGTAGCTGAGAGGTGCGTCTCCGGCACAGGTGTGAGGCGGGGATGGAGGGGCTCGGGCTGCAGCAGTTCTGCCAGCTGCTGAGGATGGTGAAGCGGCTGAAGATCTCGGTGCGGCAGCTGAAGGAGGCAGCGAGCCGCGCCATGGCGGTGCGGGTCCTGAACCACGCCACTGTGCGGGACAACCACCTGAGCGCGCTCTGCGTGTCCTGCACTGGGGACTTCCCGCTCTTCTACGCCGGCGATGACATCCTGCGTGGCGTGGAGGCGGTGCTGCAGGACGAGGACAGCGGCCTGTCCCTGCGGGAGGTGGACCTGCGTGACATGCCCTTCACCCTGAGTGATGCACTGGTGCGGAGCCTGGCCCAGCGCAGCCCCTGCCTGCACTCGCTCTACATCAACAACCAGACGCTGGTGTGCAACGTCACCCCTGACACCGTCCGGGAGGTGCTGGCATCCTGCCCCGAGCTCCGCACCCTGGGAGTGTTTTATGCTAGCCTATCAGAGGAGGTTCTGGCCGAGCTGCTCCGCCCACAGCGGCCCCCGTTCGCCCTGCTGGAGCTGTTCTGTGAGCGCTCTGATAAGTACGTCTCCACCATCTCCGATGAACTGTGGGTCGCCCTGCGTGAGAGGCACCCGGCGCTGGCGGTCAACGTGGTGCTGAACCACACCCTGCCCGCCAAGAAGTTCCTGAAGATCCTGCAGCCCAGCCTGCCGGTGCGCGAGCTGGAGCTGCTCACCTACACCTACCTGGTGGACGAGGTGCGCTTTGCGGCCACCAGCTACAGCGGCACGCTGGAGAAGCTGGTGCTGCAGACCACGTCCTCGCCCGAGCTGGACGCCGCGCTGGTGGGCGTGGCCGAGTGCTGCTCCCGCCTCCGCGAGGTGCACTGCTACTGTGTGGTGTCACATGACGTGGTGCGGGCCTTCCTCACCCACTGCCCGCAGCTGTGGAGGTACACTCTGAAAACACAGAAAGAGAAGCACCCCTGGACCTGTACTCTGCTGAAGTGAAGAGGAAGGAGAGAAGGAGGGAGGGAGAGAGAGGGAGTGAGGAGTATGGGGGGGGGGGGGGGGGGGGGGGGAGAGTGTCAGAAACTCAGTTTGTGAGAATGACCAGCAGCAGTGTGGTACAGTGGGGAGGAGCAGCAGTGTGGTACAGTGGGGAGGAGCAGCAGTGTGGTACAGTGGGGAGGAGCAGCAGTGTGGTACAGTGGGGAGGAGCAGGACAGCACTGTGGTACAATGGTATAGCAAGGCTTGTGACTCAGAGCAGGCAGGGTTGACTCAGCAGTGGGCCAGTGCTGCTAAGTAAATGTAATTAGTGATCTGAAACAGTATGGTACTCTAGCACTGCATTTATGAGCTCACAAATACATTCTTTTGCATTCTGTAAATTTGGTATAGTTACATGTCATATGCACATGCACTGTATATGTATGAACTCTGCTAAAGAGTTTTTGATTTATTTCATTAATTCATAAGAGCATCATCAAAAGGGACTGTGTGGTAATGGAAATTATGCAAAAAAAAAAAAACACTGCAAAAAGTCTTCTTGAACCCGGACAATCTTCTTCAAAAAGGAATGAGGACTTCCCCTCTCAGCAGGTAAACTGTTCAGCCATTTCTTTGCAGGCTGTCAGTCTCACCAAAGCCCGGTGCTTTTACTGTGCCTTTGTATTCAGCATGCTGGGGTTAACCCAGAAAAGGTTTCACAATGTGCCAGAGTCACTCTGTGCCCCTGTTTATACTGAATCAGAGCCGATGGCCATATGTGGCTTTTTACAGAAATCTTTCAGGAGAAACTATTAAAAAGAGGTTAGCATTAACGGCTGTCTGTGTGCTCTACCTCCAAATAGTCACTCATCAGTGGCAGGGCTTAATATTCTTTTTTGAATATTATGAATGGATTTATGATGGAATCTCATTTCCAGGTGAAGCTACAGTGCTAGTTAGCCATGCTATGTACTGTATCAATACTGAGTTTCTATGAGAGTCTGTTACTGATGGGGTGAAAGCAAAGGTTACACACCATCAGAGGTCAGTCTTGCTGTCAGGGGGAGAGAGAGAGCTGTTGCCAACGTGACAGACTGTCATGGGGGGCCTCCTCTCCTAAAGGTTATGTAATTAAATCATGATTCAGTTCTGCTACAACCTCACTGCAATTTCATATTTTCACTTAATTTCATATACTTATTTTTGATATTTGTCAACAAGCGTCTTTCTAATAGATGATAATGTGTATGTGAGTATTCAGATGGGTAAGTGGATATGGGCTGAATGAGCTGACCATCGGCCAAACTACTGCGATGAACTGCTATTAATCTAAAACAACCCTTCTATTTACACAAATTAAAACAGATCAACTACATAAACCTTTTCTTTGTCATGGTCCATCTTCATCATGCCAGATAACCAACTGCTTAAAAATCGGTTCTTTCCCCAATGTACAGGAATGTAACTTTAAATTAACTTAATTTTATTAATTTTATTTTAATTCCACGTGCCAGCACTGGAACAAACCAAAGGATCATGCACAGTTAGTCCAGCGACAATTTTCAATTCATCCGCCGAAAACGTAGCTATCACGGAATGGCCACATGTATTTGACTTTGCAATAAACCTATTACAATTCTGCACAGTATAATGCACGTGTACGATTTGTCAGAAGCATAAAAGTATGAGTACATTCAAATTGTGTTTGAATAAAGGTGAGAAGCAGCAGCTCAGGCCTCTTTTTGTGCCACACCATGCTGGTTTGTTTGTGGTTTTTAGTGTTTTATAATTAGCAGCAGTTAATGAGGAAGTGCAGGCTGGAGGCTGCAGTAACACCGTACTGATGGCAGGGATATTGCATCACACTGCAGGAGAGGAGCTGTATACGTCCGGACACACACACATAAACCAGGAAGCCAGACGCTTACTTTAACTCTGAGTTATTGCGTAACACTGATTATCACACACACACCCAAATTTATCATGAAGTTACTAACTGACTGACTTTACACAATCACATGAATAAACATACACAGGGAAACAAATACACACCAACACACACACACGCACAGACACACAAATGCATGCACACCCACACACATGAACACACACACACACACACAGACATGCAGTACACACATAAAGACACACACACACACACAGACATGCAGTACACACATAAAGACACACACACACACAGACATGCAGTACACACAAAGACACACACACACACAGCTCTCTCTCCCCCCCTTCCCGTCTCTCTCTATCTCTCTCTCTCCCATCTCTCTCTCCCACCTCTCCCATCTCTCTCACCCTCTCTCCCTCTCTCTCTCTCTCCCTCCCTCCCTCTCCCATCTCTCTCTCTCTCTCTCTCTCTCCCTCTCTCTCTCTTCCTCTCTCTCCCATCTCTCAACCTCTCCCTCTCTCTCTCTCTCTCTCCCATCTCTCTCACCCTCTCTCTCTCTCTCCCATCTCTCTCCCTCCCTCTCTCTCCCTCTCTCTCTCTCCCTCTCTCTCTCTCTCTCTCTCTCTCCCATCTCTCTCACCCTCTCTCTCTCTCTCTCTCCCTCTCTCTCTCTCTCTCTCCCATCTCTCTCTCCCTCCCTCTCTCTCTCTCTCTCTCTCCCATCTCTCTCTCCCTCCCTCTCTCTCTCTCTCTCTCTGCCTCTCTCTCTCTCTCCGGGCATGCGGGGTGCATTGTGCTGAGTGCAGTGGCCACAGCTACGCGCTGGTATTCAGCTCTTTGTGTGTCTGCCTTTGTGCTGGGCCGCTTTGTGTCATTATGGGGCCCCATTGTTGGGCGAGTGCGTGCTGGTGAGGCAGCGGGGGTTTGTGCTGACGTTGGGGTGCGAGGGACAGAGGGGCTGATATGGCCAGGGGACCGGGTCACAGCGAGAGTCAGTCAGCAGGGGAAGGGCCGTGCGCGAGCTGGCATGGAATAGGACAGGCCGCCACACGCACACACGCACACACGCCCCGAACGCAGCCACACGCGCAGACACACGCAGCCATGCAGGAGTCTCCCGGATCCCTGGGCATGGACGGAGGTTACGGCAGCAACGTCCCCGCCTTCCTCACCAAACTCTGGACGCTGGTGGAGGACCCCGAGACCAACCACCTTATCTGCTGGAGCGCGGTGAGTGTCCCCACCGGCCCGGCACCCGGCACCCGGCAACCCGGCACCCGGCAGCCAGGCTCCTCTCTCTCTCCACAGGCCTCTGAAGCCTCAGAATGTTTGTTTTCCTCAGGAAAAAAACACTTTTTCAGTGGTTGTTTTTATTTTTAATATTTTCGATGTCTCCGACAGAGTGGGTTACTGTCTGTTTGATACTACATCACAGGCGTATATCATGGAAGGGACAGATAGAATGGCTGACATCATCTTTCCAGCAAATTATCGTTTTTGTCAGGTTTTTGTTGAGGTTAATATGACTGTTTGCCGTTTATACAGTTTGGGGCAAGCCTCAATGCTTACAGGGAGAAAGGAGGAGAGAAAGATTGCTTTTTATGGATATAGATGTGCTATTTCATAAGACAGGCTGAGAGCACTGTCCTGAAGATGACTGATCACTACCAAAGTTATGGAGACAGCAAAGTGAGACTCTGGGCCTGGTGGTGCTCATCATAAGCAGACGATATTAAGAATCAGGACCTTTGCCAAAGGAAAGGGGGGAAAAACACACCAAATTAGCAGCAGCTGTGCTGGACTCCAGTGTAAAGTCCTCTGTGAGTAACGCTGTCCTGGAGGGGAAGACTTCTCTCACTGCATAAAGCTCTGGAGCCCAACACACACTGCTGACGTCGGTCACTAAACAGCCTGTGGCTGGACAAGCTTATGTCAACACAATATGTGAAAGTTTTAGAACAATGCCGAGACCTTTAGACAGTGTGGCAAATAATACTAATAATAATAACAACAACAACAACACTAATAATAACAATAATGTATCCCAACAGTACAGACACCTGTCCTCATGACAATGTG
>NC_050595.1:1330000-1417500 GCF_013368585.1 Megalops cyprinoides
TTCTGCATAGATTTTTCCATCTTAGGAAGCAAGTAATCTATACCATTACTCACCAGTCCAATGCAGGGAGAGCGAATGTAAGAGAATATATCAGGGAAGCATATGCGTGGGAGAGAGACACACAGCTGGAGAAGAGATCTAATTGGTTTGTTACGCTGTAAAGCATCGATAGGCGGCTGGACCGCGGCTTCAGGGCGTAACTCTCCTCTGTCACCAGAGGAGGGTGCTGTCACCTCTAAGCATGTAAGCCAATGAGGAAAGAGGACGAACCACCTGGGTTTGAAGAACCTGGCTGCTCATCTTATGTGGGAGGAAGGGTTATGTGTGTGTGTGTGTGTGTGTCTGTAGGTGTACACAGAGTGGACACCTTGTGTTTAAATGTGTGAAGCAGACACACTAATTTCATGGTTGCGGCCGGTTTCTCTGTGTCATACAACACACACACACTGTTATTAGTCTCTGAGATTTCCCAGGCTCTGTGCCAGGACATGTGTGTGTCCTAGACTAGCCTGCATCAGGAGTCTGTGTCGTTGTCCAGGCCAGAGGTGCCAGATGGTGTGGAGAATGTGGATATGAGCCTGGAGGAGCTTCAGATGCTGCTGAGAAACCACCAGCAGGGTATGGACCCCACAGCTAGCATGGACGTGAGTACAGCTCTTCACAGCCACGCCCCTTTAAGAATGCCCGCCAATACTGAGCCAGCCAATCAGAATGCTTATAGCTTTAACAATGGCAGAGGGGGAGCTTTCAATCTTCCACAAACAAAGCTGGGAAATACGAAGAGTTTACTCAGTGTGTCTTACTTCTGCCATTTAACTTTTCTCACTGTGCTTGACCAAATATCAATGAGAAGAAAATGAAGGCACAGCAGTTCTGAAAAGAATGATCATGAATCTCTGCTGTCCCACGCAGCCCTTCAACCCAAACCTGCCTTTGAGTGAGTGGAACTTCACAGACATGGAGGCCAACCTGAAATCGGTGGGTGTCCCAGTGCCAACTGTGCCCCTGCAGGTCACAGCGTGAAAGTATCCAACCCACAATCAGACACACAGCAAACAGGACTGATCCCAAAGATCAGAGGCGCAACAGGTTTTACATGCTTTTCTATTATTATTCACGAGCTGAGCTAATTTCAATAATCAGCTAATAACTGTCAGCTAGTTACGTCAGGGCTGAGGGGACAGGCCTCAGGGCGTACGCATGCACTCATTTTACACACTGCCTGCTTTTATCACACTGCTGTGGAAATACACACATCAAGCACACATTTACTGCGTTATTTCATTGTGTTTTAGGCTTAAAGCACGTTCCTCGGTGATCTTTTATTATTGGTGAGAGTCTGTCACTCATAGTGAGTGTCAGAGTTGGTCAGTCAGTGTCGGTCAGCAGCGGTCAGTCAGGGGCTCACTCCTCTCTGCTCTTTCTCCAGTACATGTTTCAGCACCAGGAAGCAGAAGCGTACAGCGGCGCTGGGTGCGAGGAACAATGAACACCTGAAGGAACTGCTGGCACAAACTCCACCTGCGTCAAGTCCAGGTAAAAACCACACACCTGCGACACGGTCAGGTACACACCACACACCCACAGCACGGGCAGGTACACACCACACACCCACAGCATGGTCAGGTACGCACCACACACCCACAGCACGGGCAGGTACAAACCACGAAACACCAAGATGTGTTAAAGCCATCAAGCGCCCAGGCATGCATGTGTTTGCCAAACATATGCATGTGTACAACATATGACACATCACATATCGCAACATGCTGTGACTTATTCAGGTAAACATTGCAACGTATTACATTGTATCAATATCTGTGATAAATACAGGTAGCTACATATTACAGTTTACATTTTTATCTTTACAAGAGCAGTTACTGCAGTTTCATTGGTTTTTGTAAAACACACTTGAACAGATAAAAAACATACTAAAAAGATGACTTTCAGAGACACTACACTTGTAAAAATGCAGTAAAATTAAAATGACTTCCAGAGAAGAATTTAGATCATTTTCCTGAATGCTTAAATGTGATATTTCCTTTAGTATTCACTGTGGTGTAAATTTCATTATAAATCGAGCTCTTGTTTGCTCCAGTGACAAATGCTGAATGTTTTTCTCTTCCTGCATCAGGACTGGAGAAGAGTGAACAGCACATGGCTCGCACACTAATCCCAGCGTTTGGTGAGGAATGACACGCCCACAATCACAGCCTCCTCCAACCAGAACCCCGACCCTCCGAGATCTCCATGGTTGATTGGGAGGAGTCACTTCACTCAAAGCCCTGCTGCCATGCCCTCCACCATGGCTCTCTGGCTGTGATTTATATTTTTCCTTCAGGAGTTCTACGTTGCCAGATAATCAGACACATTTGGATTTGTACACAAGAGCACGACATCGTCTTTAGTGTTCAACTGCACGCTGGCAGAACCAGGCGCGCAGCAGCGTCAGGAAGGAAGTCGGCCACGCCCACACTCGGGCCTCTGTGACTGCCCTGTTGTAGGGGCGGAGCAAACGTGGAACGCAGAGTCTGATTGGGTGAGTTCCGTTCACTGTGACTGAGAGGCATCTCTCGTATCCAGTCATGGGCCAGGCTCCCTGGGGGATTGTTGCCTCTAAGATTGTGGGTGGAATCACAGTAGCTTCTTTACTAACACACATCCACAGCTATGGAAGAGTGAGTTTTTCCACCAGTCCGTTCCACAGAGGCCTGAGTTTGTATGCACTTTTCTCTGCGTGACACTGTCTGCAAGTGAACCTGGGAATTTTGGTATTCAGTTGTATTAAATTATATTTTCTTGCAAAACTGTATATTTGTATTCAAATATATATTTATAGATATATGAGCAACTATTAATCTTCTGTATGTTTTTAATGTGAGAGGTTTATAGACTTCGCCTTTGAAAGACAAAGAAATCCATACTTTGCTTTTTTGCACAATATTTTGTGTTATTTATTCTTATTCAACTAGATCATATTTTTCACTGAGCACTCAGTACTTTCCTTGTGCACTATAGGATAACTTTGGAATTTTATACTTATGATTTAATGAAGTTGTCTACAATGATATAAAGCCTTATTATATAAGTTGTGAATGAGGATTTGAAAAAAGAAAGGATCCTTTTGAACGTTTCCATCCACACACAGTATGTGTATGACAGTCTCCTCTGGTGTGGCCTGTTTGGGAGTTGAGAGCGAGAGATTCTGTCCCCTGCCCTCTTTGACTGCAGACAGATCACTCTGTAAACTTGTGACTGAGGAAAAAAAGCGGCATCTTCGTTCTCAAGAATATTCATGAGCGGCCTGATGTAACTGGAAGTTTCAAAGCTACCACACATTATTGACCATGTTTACAATCAGAACCAATGAGGTAACATCTCACTTTTGATTAATATCCACAGAAACCTGCCTTTACCCAAAAACAGAGCCCTTTAATCTGAACTTGCAGTAAAAGTCAGGTCCCCTCAGTGGGGTCTCTGTAAGATGAGTCTCTCAGCCCTTCCTCAGAGAAGCACAATGTGCTTTATTTTAACCTTTAGGCCTTAATCCAGCAGCGCTGTGGATACCAGCACACATCTCGCCTCATGAGAGCAAAGATGTCGCTCCATTACCGCGGTGTCTGGAGGAAGCATGCCTCGGTCAGCACTCATTGGCTGACTTCTGCCATCGTCATGGGAAACAAAGGGGGCTAAATGTCCGATTCCCAGAGGGGCTCCACGTTCCTCAGATGATATCACCCCCTCATTCTCTCCCCCTCCTGTGGCTTCCCCCTCTTTCAGTCACCCCCCCCCCAAATTCCTGCAATGTTTGATTTAGTCAGAAATCAGGGGATTAGGGGTCTGTGGAGAAAAAATAAAAAACACACAGTATCCAGAAGAGGGACAGTCGGGGGGGGGGCTGACTTCAGACAGTGAGTCACAGTCTGTCTGACAGAGAAGAGAAGCATACTGAGGTTTCCACATTTCTCACCACTCTTCCTGGAGGAGACGGGAGCTTTGAAATCCATCCCCAGACCGGGTGGAGGGGTAAAGCTGGGGGTGCAGCGTGCTGGGGCCTATTGCAGTTCTGTCACCTGTAGAGTTCTTTCTTCCAGAGGGAATGCACTGAACCGAAGCCGCCGTCAGGCTGAGACACACTGGCAATGAGACAGTTACAGCAAATTACACCTGTACTTCCGACTTTGCACCAAAGCGTCTACACGACTGGAATAAATTATGACACAGCTATCCTACAACTGTTCTACTTGCGCAGTGCTTTCCAAACGTATATTAAAAAGAGAAAAATGAGGCAATTTTTGTATTGTATATATACTTTGGTGCAAAGTCTTGAAGAAGCTGAGAGAGCTGGAGTTGTGACCACTGTAGTGCAAGGAGCCCTGGTGGTTTAGAGCATTCGTATTGTACACTGTGGCGAGGGGGTGCGTTTGAGCCACAAACACCACCAGAACCTCAGCAGGATCGGGCTGATGAGACCAGGAGCCCGACCCGTCCTGAAACGCAACCGTTTCCTGTTACGGCTGTCGCCTGAAGATCTCTTCATTCATGTCTTCCTCTGGCAAAGACTGTGCAATACTGTGAGATTTCACACCGATGCAATACCACAATGACCATTGGAATGTAGGGAAACTGACTGTAAAATGGACACAATGCATCATGGGACGTCGCACCAGCCTTTAACGAAGGCAAGGAAAAAATGCACATGGATAAAAATGAAATTGCACTAGGAATGCGCATGGCGTTAGAATTAGCCTTTATCACCATTTAGTACCCATCACTGTAGCTTTGATTTACAGACAGTTGTTTTATTTTTTCCTGGTTTGGGATGAGAATGTTGCTTACAGCTTTATGGGATTTTAATTTTAGTTCAACAGCTGTGTTTCCTTTCACGTGATGATTTGCACTGGTAATAAATGAATGTATGAAAACGCAAAGAAACAAGCTTGTTAAGAGTTGCTGACTACGGTGTACTGCATTCTTATTTTATGCTGAAACGACCAATCCTTCAAAGAGCTGTTACAATATCCATATATATCTGACCTGTGTGTGCCTCGGGCGGCTCTTTGTTCCGTTGCTATGGGAGACCATTGTCTCTGGGTGGAACTCTGGGGTCGCTGACCAATGGGCTGTGGGTCACCATGACAATGCTGCATTCTACATGGACAAACACCTGGACAACACAACTGCTCTGAGTCCAGTCACTGCGCATGTCAATGTATGGCTTAACAAATAATAAAAAAAAAGTATTGAAAAAAGATCTCCATCAAGTGATGCTGCCTTACGAGTGTTTTTTGGATTGTAACCACCATTTTTTTGTCAGTGTTATTTAAAAAAAATCAGATGTGCTTTTGAAATTCTGATGGTAGATGCCCCATGTACACGTGTGTACACACACACACACACCCCATAGCTGTAAGACCCCATGTGACTATGCCAGGCCTGGTCTTCGGGGGTCTCCTCCTCACTCATAATACACAAAGGAGAAGTCGTAGAAGGCACTCCCAAGTGGGCGAGGCCCTCGCGGGGTGGAGCTCCTGTGATTGACGTGCTTGACGAACTTCAGTGTGTCTTTGTCTCTGTAAACCAATCCTAGAGAGTTGTTTTCAGGGTACACCGTCAGGAGCTGCAGGGCAACAACCACAACAAACATGAGGGCCATTCCATATCAAATCACCCACAGGGTCCCCGGTCACCCTCTCAGATTCCCCTGAAAAAACTCACAGGTGCTCCTATACCAAACGTATGGAGAAATTCCAAATATTAGGTCTGTATCTCTAATACTTTTGAAACTACAGCCCAACAGCAACAGCACCAAAATTTTGTCAGATCATCTTCAGATATATAAGAATACATGGTAAAAACATGAAAATGATGGTTAACTGCCCACATGGTCAAAGGAGGACATGAAAATAGGCAATTTTGAGGAAATTTGAAAATTGAGCACATTTCAAAAAAATTTTCCTGACACTCCTATAACCATAATAATTATGGTTACTGCATACACATGGCCTAATGTGTCATAAATGACAGGAAAAAAAAAAACTGAGTGCTTTATCTAGCATACTGTTTGAGTGAGAAGCTCTCAAAGGGGGTGTCATTTTGTTACGTTTTGAATTTTCACCCATTTTCAGAGCCTTGTAGGAGAAAAAGTACATAAGATACACCTAGACAAAGTGTCAAAGCTGTACATGCCATATGAAAGGAGCTATGAATGTCGGAAGTTGGACCAAACTGCCAATCTCCCACTGCACTGCCCACACCATTCACTCCTCCTCACTCCTCCTCACCCTCGCCGCTCCCTCAGTGACATCACCACTCACCTCCTCATCCTCTCCATTGGCGATATAGGAAGTAAAGCCGCCAAACTCTTCCTTCCAGCCTGAGAGCGGGAGAGTGAGAAAAGGAAAGACAAGGCGCTGAGTTCAGTGCTTCTGTGCTGCACATCTCAAGGTCTCCTCTAGCTTCTCCTTCTCCTCCTCACTACAGTCACTGGTGGCCCTGCCCCCCTCCCCCTCCCCCTCCCCCTCTCACGCACTCGCACTCGCACTCACAACCCCTCCCCCTCACTCCCCCTCACACTCACTCCCCCTCCCCCTCACTCTCACTCCCCCTCCCCCTTACCCTCACCCTCCCACTCCTCCTCACTCCCCCTCCCCCTCCCCCTCACTCCCCCTCCCCCTCACTGCCCTTCCCCCTCCCCCTCCCCCTCCCCCTCCCCCTCCCCCTCACCTTCACAGCCGCAGTACAGCAGCAGGTCCAGGGCAAACTCAGTATTGTGCAGGTCCGTGTCGTGGACCAGGGTGTAGTCCCCATGCCTCCAGCGCCGTAGTTCACCGCGGCACACCGGGGTGCTGGGCTCTGGACGGATGGAGGGACGGACGGAGGGACGAGCAGATCAGTGAGCAGGACAAACCGCCTGACAGTTACCATGGTAACAGACCCCAGCTAAGGAGACTCACCTTTCACCTTTTCCTTCTTTCCCTTCTTCTCCTGCTGTGGGGCTGCTGCTCCTGTCTGAGGGGCCCCAGAGGAGCCTGCTGTCCCCTCCTCATCATTATCCCCTCCATCGTCTTCTTCCTCACCCTCTCCTTCCTCCTCCTCCTCGCTGCCGGACGCCAGGAAGTGCAGCGTGAGGCCAGTGAAGTTGGAGAGCAGCAGGAAATAGGCCTCGGAGGAGAGGAGCTCCCAGCAGGTGCTCACACACGGAGGCAGGCTGTGAAGCTCCGCCCGCTCATAACACCTAGGCAAGACACGCACGCAAACAGCCGCACTCAGAGAGGTACACACAAACACCTGCACTCAGAGAGGTACACACAAACACCTGTAATCAGAGAGGTACACACAAACACCTGTAATCAGAGAGGTACACACAAACACCTGTAATCAGAGAGGTTTTAGTGTTTACAGAGGGCCCACTCTGTACTGGCATCAATGGTAAGACTCTGGCCTGTCCACTTGCACTTGAGCTACTGCTGGTGGGAACGTTCTGAATCCCTCACCTCTGATTGGGAGGGCTTCTCCTGACCCACTGGATCCCTCACCTCTGATTGGGAGGGCGTCTCCTGACCCACTGGATCCCTCACCTCTGATTGGGAGGGCGTCTCCTGACCCCCTGGATCCCTCACCTCTGATTGGGAGGGCTTCTCCTGACCCACTGGATCCCTCACCTCTGATTGGGAGGGCGTCTCCTGACCCACTGGATCCCTCACCTCTGATTGGGAGGGCTTCTCCTGACCCACTGGATCCCTCACCTCTGATTGGGAGGGCTTCTCCTGACCCACTGGATCCCTCACCTCTGATTGGGAGGGCTTCTCCTGACCCCCTGAATCCCTCACCTCTGATTGGGAGGGCTTCTCCTGACCCACTGGATCCCTCACCTCTGATTGGGAGGGCTTCTCCTGACCCCCTGAATCCCTCACCTCTGATTGGGAGGGCTTCTCCTGACCCACTGGATCCCTCACCTCTGATTGGGAGGGCTTCTCCTGACCCACTGGATCCCTCACCTCTGATTGGGAGGGCGTCTCCTGACCCCCTGAATCCCTCACCTCTGATTGGGAGGGCCTCTCCTGACCCACTGGATCCCTCACCTCTGATTGGGAGGACCTCTCCTGACCCACTGGATCCCCGCCTGCTTCAGGGCCTCGTTCACCTGCTTGAACTTGTCCTCCTGCAGAGACCACAGTGGTGTCACTACCACCCCATCCAGTGTGTGTGTGTGTGTGTGTGTGTGTGTGTGTGTGTATATGCGTATACATGCATCTAGTAAGTCTGCCTGTCTAACACTGTGGTGGCATTTAATTTCAGTTTCAAAATATCCTCAACTGTTTATCATGTAAACCTCCCATGAGCCTCTGTTGTAGCACAGTGAGG
Source organism: Megalops cyprinoides (assembly GCF_013368585.1). NCBI lineage: Eukaryota > Metazoa > Chordata > Actinopteri > Elopiformes > Megalopidae > Megalops > Megalops cyprinoides. Next base: position 1,338,368 of record NC_050595.1, read on the forward strand.
GTCTGTCTAAGCCTCGCCAGCAGTGGTGTGGAGTAGCGCAGTAGAGGAGTGTAACGTGCAAGCGATCCGCTGCTCACCTTTAGGAAGTTTTTCAGAAGGATCTCAGACGTCTCCTCAAATTCCTCCTGCACTTGAGTCTGGTATTCCACATCCAGATACACAGGGTTGATCCACTCGAACAACAGCTCCTCCTGTGGACACAGGTGCACACTGCAGCCCCAACAAACTACAGCAGTGACAAACAGACCTGCACACTGCTCCTCAAACACACGCACACATGCACACACACGCACACACACACACGCACGCACGCGCGCTCACACACACACGCACACGCACACACATGCACACGCACGCGCACACACATGCACGCGCACACACATGCACGCGCACACACACGCACGCGCACACACACGCACGCAGGCACACACAGGCATGCACGCGCACACACACACACGCAGGCACACACACACACGCAGGCATGCACGCACACACAATGGCCCCCAAACCGCCTGGCCCCTACCCCTCCCCCCACTCACATCCCGGGGGAGGTGTGGATTTCGAGGAGCTGCCAGCTCCACGTGACGTGGGGGTCGCTCCAGAGAACGGCCATGAAACCAGCCGCTCACAGACAGGCGACACTTATCCCCCGCAATCACTTCCGACACCTGCACAGACAAACAGGCAGAAAAACTTCAATAAATACCACTAACAGCCTACAAATGGCACCTGAAAGACAGGCAGGCAGGCAGGCAGGCAGGCAGGCAGGTGGGTAGGTGAGTAGGTGGGGCAGGTACAGCAAGTGGGGAGGCAGAAAATACGTATTTAAACAGAGCTCTCCCTGAGCACAGAGCACATTACGCAGTGACAGCACCTGATGGAAGGAGACAGGCGACACCTCGAAGAACACCAGCGTGTTCCAGGACGGAACTAAGGACTTCACCACTGCCTGAGGCTGGAAGTTCTCTGCAGAGGAACGAGACACAGCGTTCACTACCACCAGCCGCTCCCCTCAGCTCCGCTCCAGGGGAGAGGCTCACCCATCCCCCCTCCAGACCCCCCCGCGCCCCTCACCGTCTGTGCTGTACAGGTCCAGGGTGCCCCCGTCGCTCTGACTCCACTCAGGCACCAGATACAGGATGAAGGCGATCCTCCTGCTCTCCAGCTCGTCGTCGTGACAGAGCAGCACATCTGTGGGCGACACAGAACCCCCATAGCAGACTAACGGCGTTAACTGCGACATGTCGGCCATGCTGGACTAACGGCGTTAACACCGCGACACGTCGGCCATGCCTGACTAACGGCAGTAACACCACCACACGTCGGCCATGCTGGACTAATGGCAGTTATGTCATGTTGGATCGAGGGCACACATAAGGCCGGGTAACGGGAAACAGGACGGTCAGGTCAGGTCAGGTCGGGCCATAGTAAATAGGATGACACTTCTAATACAATAAAGATAAGAGTAAAGTTAAATGATTTACATATTAAACACCACTGAAGTAACAACATTAGTATAAATTATTTTTCTTTTTTGCCCCACAAACAAAATAGCATCGTTGACTGTGCTGCTTTTCAACCAAAGCCTTCATCAAGCTGACCGTGTATAAATACTTCTACTACCATGCAGCACACACAGTGAGCACCTGAACCAGAACCCAGCTGGGTCACAGAGCCTGGGAACAGCGCCAGTGCAGGAAGCACAGAATTATGGGAAAGCTCCTGTTCCTCAGCACTGATGACCCAGGCTCTGAGGGACACCGTGTGAGACAACCTTCACACTGACAGGAAGTGAAGAGGCATGACCAAACAGGAAGTGGCTCACCTGTGTACTCGTACTTGGCGCAGGAAATGTCCACTGTGGGCTCAAGCGCCACCTGCAGTACCTCAGTCAGCCACAAACGGAACTCTTCATACAGCACAGCCCTGGAGAAGGGAAGGAAGAGTTTCAGCGTAACACAGCCCTGGAGAAGGGGAGGAAGAGTTTCAGCGTAACACAGTCCTGGACCATCCTCCAATACAATACAACTGTTAGAGAGGTACTCACAGAAGCAGACAGATACACACAAGCATGCTCACATGCACATACATATGTCTGGACATACACAATGTACACGCATGTACACCCACACACAAGCATGCACAGAGAGACACTCACTCACTCACACACACACACACACACACACACACACACACACACACACACACACGTGTACTCTCACCTCAACCCTGTAATATGAGGCTCTTTCCTCTTGTTCAAGTCATCTGACTGGACAATAAAATCAGACATCAGTGCACAACAGTGAGATCAACAGCAAACAGATCAACAGGGGCAGCAGTGTAGTGTAATGCGCTACATTGTGTAGCGTAAACCCTTGGGCAAGGTACTCTACCCAGAACTGCCTCAGTTAAGATCCAGCTGTTTAAATGAATAACATGTAAAACTGTAACCTATGTAAGTCACTCTGGACTGCTACATGACAATAATGTAATGCAATTTAAATTCAACAAAACTTCAGAACCCAGCCTCTCTCCTCTGGGTAGGAAAATGAATGATAGCACAGCTCTGGCTAACCTGCCTTTATAAGCACAGGCTTGGGTTGCACTGCAGTCAAAGTCAGAGGTACGTTTACACTGGGCTGCACTTACACATCAGACAGAGGTAACTGCAGACACGAATGTCTCACACGTTAACCCACTGTTACCCATATTTTGGCCCCCACATGTTTTTTAGCACCAAGGATAAAGAGGTGGTAAAGAAGTGATAAAGAAGTGCATCCACCTGTTTGAATTTGTACAGGTCGTTGGATTTCTCGTGAAAGTTTAACCGCAGGAGCTCTGTCTGCAGATTCTCCATGAAGGTCTGGCTCCGTATGAAGTTCTTCAGCACACCATGAGGGAAAGGGTGGCAATCCACCTCCACACCTCCTGCAGGACAGAAACCGACGCCAGCACTCAGCCATGGCGTGACGGACCATCACTTGGCTCAGACGTACACTCTCAGTAACACACAGAACAATATTTTTAACGCTTCAGTCACCCTTGCAATCCAAATGCTTATAAACCATGCACATCATGTTGTACTATTTTAATTCCCAAATTACTGAATTCCCCATATAGTGTAAATATTTCCTGTTTCACAGCATGCTACTATATTATACGTTACTGTACTACATGTTTTAAAGGAAATAATATTATTATTATTATTATTATTATTATTAACACCCCATTAATTACTAGTTATGGATGGTCTCAATTAAAATCTCTCGCCAAACCCCTGACGGTGTAAATATGTAATTTCTGGTCATTATTCGGTCAATAATTATTTATCATACAGGTAAAGTCCCCGTCAATACTCTATGAATGGTTATTAAATACAGTATATCCCAACAGTGAGTTGCATTTCCCCACTACAAACGCCAGTCTCCGCTAATGTTACATTGACTGCCCGCTTTCTACAGAGCAAGTCCGGGCGGTGCAACAGGCTCAGTAATTTAGCTACTGACTTCAACCTCTGCGCTCTGTGATGGGTGTCAGGAGTGTGAACTGAATTACTGCGTACCGGACCCTTAGCTGGCAAATGCACTCATTTAGCCAGCTAGCGATGCCACTGTTGGAACTGCTGGGATGAACAGCTTTTCAAACGCTTAACAGACAGGTACATAAAATCGTACCACTTTCAACATCCGTGCTTTAAAATGAAGCGTGTGGTTACCAGCTGATCTTCACCGTTAAACAGCTAAGAGATTAGAGGTGCACATGCATGCTGACCTGCTGTCTACCGAATTAACTAGCTACCTACTTAGCTAGTTACAGCAACCGGGTAGCTCCACGTGACAGTTAGCTAGCTAAACTTAGCAAACAAGCACTCACCATCACTGTACTGTAGTTTCTTAGTCCATGCCTCCTTCACTTTGTCTTTCATGTCTGAATCCACGATTAATTCAGAAATCTCTGCCGTCTCTTCTCGTTTCTCTTTCTTCTTCCCTTTTGCGCAGATTTCGCTGTCATTCTTCTTTCGTTTCGAAGTCATTATTTCACGTCTAGGGCCAAGCTAGCTAGTGTGCTTGAACAGAAGGTGTCGTAGGAAACTGTCGTCACTACGTGTATTACCTACAAATCCCATCATGCTTTTCTCATCTCTTTCCCAGACACGCCCACCAGTTTTCAAAGAGGAAACGTCCATCGCGTCGATGAGCAGTCGCATAGACGGTTTGTTTACAGAAAATTTTTGGCAATGCAAGCAATCACTAGCTAACATTATGAATTTGTAAAAATCACCATATTAAACTCACAAACAGAGGGTCATTTAATAGCATAAATCCAGCGCTGATTCTGCCCCACCAAACCATAAAACAGGAAGGTTCAAACCAAATATTCGGAATTAAGTAGCGTAGCAGCTGCATATGAGAGCAACGGCATCTTTCCACAAGCAAATCTAGTTTGTCATTAATAATTACCTAATATTTAATTTCTCGAGGTATAACCGTTTTTGCATTAGCTTGTTCACACATTTGTCGTTCTCTAGTGATCGCTGAAATGCTCCTTTGGCTCCAGACTCCAACACAGCTGATTCAAATGATCAGTTTGTTATAATGCAGCTTCAGGAATTCATAACGAGTTGATCATTTGAATCAGCTGTGTTGAAGCAGGGGGAGATCTAAAACATGCAGGGCAGGGGGTCCTCCAGAAGAGGGTTGAGAAATACTGCTGTAGACCACGCTTGCTCTCATTTAGCCATCTGATCTAGCAGCGTAGCTATACACTAAAAACTTTACTTTTCCAATGATAACGGGCATCCCATTAATTCTGAGCGTGACCATTTTATTAATGCTGTGACTTTTTAAATTTCTTTGTGATACCCTTAACACGAAAGTGAAGATGCCTCTATGAGAAGACTGATTTATTATAAAAAAAAAAGATGACATTTAAATGTACAGAATAAAACACTACACAAACCAACTGTTTTTATTACTAAAAAAAACACCTATTCTTTTATGAAGGAACGTTAAAAAAACATGTTCTTATGTCTCTGGGTTGATGTTTCACGCCACACACAGTGGTACCTATTCTCAAATCATTCAAACTAAAAACGAACACAAGCAATGTTTCCACAGAAAATGAAGTCTTCATTATTTTGACAGTTAACATGTTTTAAAGCACATCTATGAAAGTCTCGGGTCTGTGAAAAGCTTCCCGCTTCGCCCCGCGCAGGCTGCGCTCACGGAGACATCTGGCGCCAGGGCGCGCACGCTCGCGCTCTTCAGTTATAAATGAAGTTGAACCTACAAAAGTAATGGAAATATCTTTTAACTTCATACAATGTCTCATGAAAGTCAGCATGGAAAATGATGTGGACTTTCAGACCACGGCAAGAAACTCCACCTGCTCAGCAGCTGTGGGAGGCTGGATATGATTGGTCCGTATCCAGGGGCGTTGTCGTACAGCTCAAACAGGGGGGCTGCCACCAGCTTGTAATTCTTAGGGACAGCAAACAGCGCTGTGGGAAACAGCAGTGACAAGCTCACACTTCCACACAAGACTGCCTGGACCGCAGAGAGAGTTTATGTAATAGAGAGGTGCAGTGGTTAGGACACTGGGCTGCGACCACAATGCTGTGGTTTCCATTTCTGCAAATTAACCTGAATTGCTTCAGTAAGGAACCAGTGGTATATCATACACTGTACGCTATTATCCACAAAATGGATATCATCATACAATGTACACTACGGTCAAACCCTGTTGCCATGTCTAATGTTTAATGACCTATAATGCAAGATAGAACAATAAAAACATTCTACACAGAAACCCAAGTTATGTACGTAGCAATTAAAACATGGAGGAAACCGCTTTCTGAAAGTAATAATATGCGCTTATTCACAATAATACTATATCATCATTACCACTTCTCTACCATTTTGAAAAAGGACCTCCAAGATATCCCTTAAGAGAAAGTATTTTTTAACAGCTGACAAGTCCTTAAACTAATGGATACACCTCACCAGTGAGCAGTAAAAGGAAAAGATATGATTGGCAGGTTTCATCATGACATAAGCATTCAGAAAATAGAGACAAATGTACTAGAGGCCAGGTCTGAGAAAATCACCATGGTGACGACCCTGCACGAAATTCACCCGCAAACCTGGCCACTGGTCATAACTCTATACACAAGATTTGAAAGATCAGCACACAGTCAGATTTTCAGAAAAGACTGTAATCTTCACATTTTAAAATTGTCTCAACCTCACGATGTTGCTTCTCCAGAAGTCTTCTTTAACACTTTATGACTTTAAATATGGACCCACACTGCTGGACCAGGAAGGTGCTCAGTGTAAAGTCTCCTAGAATAACATTTTCAACTTAAATCAAACTTAATAAATGTCCTCACCTTTCTCCTGAAGCTGAACTAGGAACAGCTTTTTATGTTCTTTGGGTTTAGTTATATGGGCTGGAATGTAGGGGTACTGAAAGAGAAAACAAAAAAAAAATCTACATATCATATATATATATATATTATACACACACACACCGTACATATTCAATGAGAGTCATGAACAGGCACAAAGAGGGAAAGCCCCGTTTCAGAACACAGAGCTGTTTATCTTTAATGCACAATGCAAGTCTAAACATTCTGCAGGGAAGGTCACATTTTACATGGGAACTGAATGATTCACTTCAGGCCTGGCACACAGCAGCTCCTCAGGGCAAGACCATTAAAAACCCACTGAAAACTACACACAGCACTTCATCCAGACCATAATCCAGACCTGATGCAATGTGAGAATGGGGTTCACCTGGGCTCAGACACACACCTGAGGGGGCTCAAAATTGGGTCGCCACCAGTTCCCAATACAGTCATCAATCACCCAGTCTTGCTTCACTCCATCCTGGCGGCCCAAAATCTGGCAAAGAAAGTATTTTTGAAGGTAAGAAGCACCTTATTCACAAAACTGGTGAAGCGATAACTTTCAAAGGCTTCAGGTAAACACCGGTGTGCAGCCTGGTTTGGTGAAAACGGCCACCCTCTCCCTCTGTCAGACTCAACTACCTGTCGTGACGTACAGTGTGGAAGCAACAGAAATCAGATTCACAGCCTCTCAGCACTAGTGACTATGCCTGGCAACTGCAGCTCATTTCAGCGTGAGCATTTAAAGGAAGCACTTCACATAGTGCTTTATCCATACACAATTTGGTCCTGGATGTAGGGTCAAAATATATACAGTAAAACGGTCAACACACACAGACTCAGCACTGATGAGGTAATGGTTCTGAGTACAGTTGTGTCCTTATTAGCACCGACAGGTTCACCTCACTGTAAGATGTCTCGCTGTGCCATGAGGGAGAGGCTCTGCGGTCTGTGGAAAGAACACTGCTGGGCTCTTAAACAGTACCTCCGTCATCAAACGCTTCAAACCTTCCACTTCATCCTCTCCTGGGTTCAGCTCGCCTCCGGGACTGTGTGACACAAATGCAACACTTAATGAAAACAAACATTTTCAGAAAGCTATTTAAGTACCCGAGGACAATGAAAAGACTCAATTTGGAACACCCGCTGACACACTTTATCAAAAAGAACTCAGACTAAACGTTGAGATGTACTCATAAAGTGACTATGCCTGCATTTGTACTTTTTCTCAGAGGTATTTGATCACTCAAATCAATGCTTTACCCCCGATTCTTATAGCCTCAGTGCACAATGTTATTGCTTACAGAAGTGTGTGCAATGTCATCGCCCGCGAGACTCACAGCTTGAAGAAGGTGGTCCCGAGCTGCAGCAGCAGCACGTGCGGCAGCCTGTGCTCGTGCACGATGAGGACCCCCTCCACCGTCCGCCGCATGCCGATCTTCTCGAACTCCTCGCGCATCCGCTGGAAGCGCGCGGCGACCGAGCTGTCCTTCTCGTACAGCGGCTCCTTGGTGCCGAACGTGTAGTTGGTTAGCGGGTACCTTCAGGCAACAAAGGCAACGGTTGCACGCATGCTGCTCCACTTGCGATCATTAACGACAACGTCAGCTGCTTACTGCTTTTACTGTGCAAACTGAAGCAGTTCTACACAGCTGTGATACACTGTTTGTGTTTTTAATTTAAATTAGCAAAAGTACATTTAAAGCTAGCAAATTAGACAAACGAAATTGAAGCTAATTTATCAATCGAGACATACACAGAGCGAACGACGGAGCAAGATAAAGACACATCACGGCCGCTACGGGTGTCAGAGTTTCTGAATGATGCACAACACAAAAGCAAGCCACATACAGATGACTAACGTTCGCTTATTTTCTTACAGGTTAATGGTTCTCTCCAGGGTGAGCGGTTTGGCCGGTGGGCTAATGTATTTGTTCCCGAATTGGTTGACTCCACGGGGCCAACCGGTTGACGATCGGTTGGGAGGTACAACAGACATGGTTCTGTAGTAGCCTTGTTAAATCTCGAAGTAAAACAAAAGTAGCCACAAGCAAGACTGTAAACTACAAAGACTAAATATATGCACCGGGAACCTGGGGAGTCGCTATTAATTATTCCTAGTAGTAGGAAAGGAATGGAGCTTGATTAAATTACAAACAGTATAACACTTCCACCTTTCTCCCCCAAGAAACTACATCCGGGACAGCACGCCTCCCATTTTTTGTTTTGCGGCACTACATCTCATATGTACGACAGCATAACGCTTTACGGCTGGAATTTTAAGAGAAACTTCCTTACAGGCGTGAAAGGGGGCGTTGTGCAGATATAACATCACGGTATGCTAGAGGTATCTTCAAAGAAGGGTAGTTCACTCGTGTTTAATTTAGCATTAACAACACTGGAACAATTTGCTCACAAAACAATCACATGGCGCTTGCACATTCGACACTTAAAACACAATTAAGAAAGATGGCTGCATCCGAAGACTCAGGATGCGCTAACTTCGGTTAAGAGCGTACTACCCCACCGTTACTGTAGTGCGTTCTATGAGTATGCGAGCAGGTAGTAAGGACACAATTCGTACTCCGCCGCCATCTTACTTGTCATTTCACCCGGATGTTTACACGTTTTAAAAATGAGCTTGCTTTACTTACTTAGCTGACTGTAAACCCGAGGTAAAAAGAAAAGCTAACGTTACGTAACAAGCCAATTTATTTGTTAGCTTAACCAAGGTGACTACACCTTATAAACGTATTATGACCTTATAAGCGTTTTGGATATCGATACAGTTACAATTTTATTACTTCTGACATAACGAGTAAAACAACAAAGGGGTTAAACGACCAGGAACAGATCAGTTTGCAGAGTATCAGTCAACTTCGGCTTAATGAAAAGCCAGTAACTAGAACGTTTTTAATAATTATTATTAGTTAATCAATTTCAGTGTAGGTATTCAGTTGTCCTTTTTATATCAGAAATCATTGGGGAATTCTTCTTCGGCTATTCAGGCTCCAGCTGACTTATGGGATAGCGTAGTGTAGTACGTTCGCATACTTCAAAATTTCAACGGATGTAGGTCATCCGGGTACCGTTCGACTACATTAAATGCCTCCTGAGTATTCGGACACCGTACGGATTGTAATGTACTGCTTTTTGCGTACTGTAGTAAGTAAGGCTGCATGAGTGTTCGGCCCTTTCGTAGCCCATGCCCGAAAGTAACCATTGGCTGTAATCTATCAGAAGATAAGAGGGAGGAGCGGGTATGACGTCACTACGAAGCGGCGAATTCACTGAAACTCCACTTCATCATTATTACACGTTCATTGGAAGGAAAAAATGAATTGCGAATTGCTTTATGAGATGTATGCATATTTGTAGCCATGAAGCAGCCCTTTGTAAATTCACAAACGTCAGCTTATCATTTTTCCACAAAAATGTTTCGTTTCTTTGTTACGCCCACCCCACTAAGCCTCCTTCAGGATCGAAGGAGGATGACCAAGCTGGAGACCTTTGTGAACTCAGTCATCCACACCTTTACACTTTTAGCAAACCATACAGGACAGTTAACAAACCAAATAATTACAGAATTTTAACTTCTTATGCAATGTAAGAGAAACTTCTACTTTGTGCAAAAACATGTTCAGTTACTATTGTAAATTGCTTACACCTGAATATATGCATCTTATACTGCATACAAATGTTCCATTTGGACTTCTCTGTCTTATATCAAACTTAATCACATCTTATTTCTTCTGTTACTAGTTATCAGTCAAGGTGATATAAATTCTGTTGTCAAAGAATCAACTTTAAACCTAAATATAAAATAAAACTTCTTTCACACAAACATTTACTTCACTTGGCCATTTTTTGAATTTCTGTAGTTACACTTGAAATTAAGAAATCATCTTCTTCAAGTGAAGAGAATGTTTACATAATTTCCTGTTAAGTTTCCAGGTTAACCATGTGGTCTCAAGCAGCTAAAACCACCACCAGCAGCCTGCATAGTGAAGCAAGTTCCCAGAGTAACATTTATCTCTCTGAGCTTCACGGCAAGACAGCACACATACAGAACTGAAGTGCATTTCCTCAGTCATCTCCAGTTACATGTATATCATCTCACCATGTCGCTGCTTAACACCTCCAACTCCAGCTCAAACTCCACCCCCTCCTGGAACGCTGACCCTGTGGCCCCCAGCGTGGTCCTGGGACTGTGCTGGCTGGTTGGCGTCCCCAGCAACATCGCGGTAGTCGTGGTGATCGCCCGCAACTTCAAGAGGGAGAACTTCACCCTGAAGCTGATGCTGAACCTGGCGGTCTCTGACCTCTTGTGCCTCATCACACTCCCAGTGTGGATCTACTCTCTGCTCTATGGCTGGAGCTTTGGTCCTGCTGTCTGCAAGTTCGTCTCATACCTGCTCTACTGCAGCTCATGCACAAGCCTTCTGACAGTCACCCTAATGAGTGTGCAGCGCTACCTGACAGTGCTATACCCCCAGTGCTGGGCCAGACTGCGTGTGACGGGCGAGAGGGTGCTGCTGGTCGCCCTGTGGGGGCTGGCGGGTGTCATCTCCTGCCCATCTTTCATGCTTCGGAACGTGGGGATTGAGGAAGATTACAGGAAAGTCGAGTGTATAAGGAACTACAGGTCAGACATGCAGGAAGTAGCCATCTTGCTCCTGGAGACTCTGCTGGGGTTTGTCCTTCCTTTCTCCATCCTGGTCACCTCTTACTTCTGCCTCCACAAGAAGGTGAACCAAACCGCTTTCTTCAGCAGCCAGAGGATGACCAAGCTGGTGACCAGCATCGTGGTCACCTTCTTCATCTTCTGGTTCCCTCTTCATGTCATAAATATGGTGGACATCTCCATCACCTTGCTGAAAACATCTCATCCGGATACATATGAGAGCCTGAAGAGCTTTAGGAGGGCCAGCGGGGACGTCTCACAGGCTTTAGTTTTAATCAACAGCTGTATTAACCCCTTCCTGTACGCCTTCGCCTCACGAAGCTTACGCTCCAATGCACAGCAGACGGAGGAGAAGAAGGCTGCGACTCAGACGAGCAATGTGTGAAATTCCTGCCTCCCCCCACCTCTCAGTGACTGCATGTTTCTACTTTCTGTGAGGATTTGAAATATTTATCTACACTGAGTCAAAATAGGAAATTATGTCTACATTATGGAAATTAATTGGTACCTGCTGAATTACTGAATTTTAACAATAGTTACTTATGCCTTGGTCCATTTTCATGCTTTACTGTGGGAATGCTTGTCTTTTCACCCATTGAGCAACATATTTACATATCACTGTTCTACAATGCAGGTGATCACTGAGCAAAAATGTAGCTATGCTCATGTTAGTGTATTGTAATCCATGCTATATATAGGTGTCCTCTGTGTAAATTAACATTTAAAGAAAAGCCTCACATTAAATCTACATTTGGAAGATCAATGACCATTCATTTATTCCTGTGTTTGATTGACATGACTCAGTCATATATCCTGACATATTCGAAATGGTTCTCTTCTACATGTACAATGTTTATGTAAAGTTCTCAAAAGTAGTCATGTTCAGGGCTTTTTATGAATTGTTCTCTGATGTTGCCTCCACTGTTTCCCAGTAATGATGCACCAATCCCAGCCTGAACCTATCAGAGTAGAATCACATGACTTTTGCAGTGCTTGTTGATAAGCTATGTATTTGAGCTAATCTTGCATTTTTTTTACATATCTGTGAATCAGTATGTAATTTTGGAGAGAGTGATGAGTGATTTTTTACATTCAGGAAATGAACTAACTGACATTTCTCAAGAAGTTTAAATGTAGTTGTCCTCTTATTCTAATTTTTCAATTCAAATTTCATTGTTTTAAAATGCTGAGTCCTCCAATAAAAACATCAAATAATAAAAATATAAATAAATAGCATAATGATGAGCATAATAAATGATAATCAGGAATCATTATATTTTCAGACACAGGTCTTTTTATACATAAAAAGAAGGAAAAGGCAGCTTGAAAACCTGCTGAAGCTGCTAAACTGTACTCAAAAGTACACGGTCGCTTGCTCTGAGTGACTGGAATATATCCACTAGGGGGCACATAATTCTTAAAACTGAAGCAAAATCAACCCAAAGAAGCAACTAAATAACTTAAGCAAATGCGAAAAAAACAAATACAGTGCTGTAAATGAGAAGACTCAATGGGGTTAAATCTTCTCAAAGCCACCTGATAATGATCCCTCAATCACCTCATTACCACAAATTAAGCACACACACACACACAGATTTACCACAATGCGGTACCTCCACACCTCCACACCTGGAGGATAACAATTGAAATACAAGTTTAAGTATGCGAGGGAAATGCGGCCGAGAAAAACCGTGGGCCGACTTATGGCCTCAGAATATTCTGAAATATTTGTTGTAGACCACATCAATTTAGAGGAATATTTAAACGTTGTTAAAAAGATCATATGTGTCATGCTGTCTTTCTGGTGATAGGCTATTTTGTTTCATACTCATGAAACAACGATTTGCTGAGCTATGACAACGATAACAGGCAAAAGTTTGTCATGACAGAAAAATTCCAACCCCATCTGTCATTGGTACAGATGGAAATTTATTCTAGATAAGAGAGAAGAGCGGGTATGACGTCACTACAAAGCGGCGAATTCACTGAAACGTTTAATTCATCATTATTACACGTTCATTGGAAGGAAAAAATGAATTGCGAATTGCTTTATGAGATGTATGCATATTTGTAGCCATGAAGCAGCCCTTTGTAAATTCGCAAATGTCAGCTTATCATTTTTCCACAAGAACGTTTCGTTTCTTTGTTACGCCCACCCCACTAAACCTCCTTCAGGATGGTAGGAGGATGACCAAGCTGGAGACCAGGACCTTTGTGAACTCAGTCATCCACACCTTTACACTTTTACCAAACCATACAGGACAGTTAACAAACCAAATAATTACAGAATTTTAACTTCTTATGCAATGTAAGAGAAACTTTTACTTTGTGCATAAACATGTTCAGTTACTATTGTAAATTGCTTACACCTGAATATATGCATCTTATACTGCATACAAATGTTCCATTTGGACTTCTCTGTCTTATATCAAACTTAATCACATCTTATTTCTTCTGTTACTAGTTATCAGTCAAGGTGATATAAATTCTGTTGTCAAAGAATCAACTTTAAACCTAAATATAAAATAAAACTTCTTTCACACAAACTTTTACTTCACTTGGCCATTTTTTGAATTTCTGTAGTTACACTTGAAATTAAGAAATCATCTTCAAGTGAAGAGAATGTTTACATAATTTCCTGTTAAGTTTCCAGGTTAACCATGTGGTCTCAAGCAGCTAAAACCACCACCAGCAGCCTGCATAGTGAAGCAAGTTCCCAGAGTAACATTTATCTCTCTGAGCTTCACGGCAAGACAGCACACATACAGAACTGAAGTGCATTTCCTCAGTCATCTCCAGTTACATGTATATCATCTCACCATGTCGCTGCTTAACACCTCCAACTCCAGCTCAAACTCCACCCCCTCCTGGAACGCTGACCCTGTGGCCCCCAGCGTGGTCCTGGGACTGTGCTGTCTGGTTGGCGTCCCCAGCAACATCGCGGTAGTCGTGGTGATCGCCCGCAGCTTCAAGAGGGAGAACTTCACTCTGAAGATGATGCTGAACCTGGCAGTCTCTGACCTCTTGTGCCTCATCATACTCCCAGTGTGGATCTACTCTCTGCTCTATGGCTGGAGCTTTGGTCCTGCTGTCTGCAAGTTCATCTCTTATCTTGTCTATTGCAGTTTGTACGCCAGTGTGCTGACAGTCACCCTAATGAGTGTGCAGCGCTACCTGACAGTGCTGTACACCCAGTGCTGGGCCAGACTGCATGTGACGGGCGAAAGGGTGCTGCTGGTCGCCCTGTGGGGGCTGGCGGGTGTTCTCTCCTGCCCAGCCTTTGCAGTTCGAGACGTGGTGGCAGAAAATAGACAATTCCATTGCCACAGGAAATACAGGTCAGACACGGAGCAGGTAACCACCTTGCTCCTGGAGACTCTGCTGGGGTTTGTCCTTCCTTTCTCCATTCTGGTCACCTCTTACTTCTGCCTCCACAAGAAGGTGAACCAAACCGCTTTCTTCAGCAGCCAGAGGATGACCAAGCTGGTGACCACCATCGTGGTGACCTTCTTCATCTTCTGGATTCCTGTTCATGTCATCAACATCCTGGGTATTTCTGCAGTCTTCCTGAAATCCAAAACTCTGGAAAACTTCTGCAAGACCAGTTGGGTCATTACCTCTGCTCTCTCCATCATCAACAGCTGTATTAACCCCTTCCTGTACGCCTTCGCCTCACGAAGCTTACGCTCCAATGCACAGCAGACGGAGGAGAAGAAGGCTGCGACTCAGACGAGCAATGTGTGAAATTCCTGCCTCCCCCCACCTCTCAGTGACTACATGTTTCTGATTTCCAAATCAGACTGTAAAGATGATGATTAAAGGAGGCACCGCAGTCTGGAAACCCACAAAGTGTCACCATTATTGATGTCTAATCTGTCTGTAGTTTCATACAAAAAATTACATATTGAGAATATATATTTTAGCTCAAGCAATATAAAGTGTGTGAACATACTGTATGAAGTGTTTAAAGTGTATATTTCTATATTGTAATATAGTTTAATTGTATCTGCAACATATTCTTTGGCTGAGCCACATATTTCTCAGTATATATTACAACACATTTAATTTCCATGCAGGATCCTTGCTACTGCTGCTACAGCATACTGTCTCTGTCCCTACAACTGTCTGCTGCTTATCACATATTCTGCCTGCAGGGATGAAATGTAAGGATTCAGACATGATTTTTAAGCATTATCACTGATAAATCATCAACATACCATTCTTCCTGGGATTGACATGAACCTGTTCAGTCGTGAGTTTTCTGTGGTAGGCTTATTATCAGTTAATTTTAAATAGTGACAAACCATATCGTTTTTACATCTTATATTATCACATTAATGGCACATAATATGATGGTCATCATTCACATTTTTAATTTTGTGTATTGTGCTCTTCCTATCTCAGGACTACTTAGTAAAAGTGAAGTTATTCAGCCAGTTCTTCTGCTACTTTTTTATGAATCAAATTCATTTTACTGGTGCAAACCTCTGCCTATGCAAATGCTTGTTAATTAAAAGCTCATTTTCCTGATTGCTGTTGACATGTTTTCTGTTAACACCAGTAGTTAGCAGGAGAGGCACAGAGACAAAAAAATCATCTTTTATCACCAACTTCATGTTTTCACACTTATTACTTGGACTCTTGACCTGTTCAAAGTGAATTGGAAACACAGTGAAACCACATGGTCTTAGTCAGTTCCTAAAACTGCACTGTAACACAGAAATAAAACCTTACATTTGAAATTACTTAGGGCGTCTTCTCATGTGAAAATATATCGGCACAAAAGGTTAACGGAAACCACTGGGAATTTGTGTTTGTGGGAAAGCTGTCAGATCGAATGACAGCAGACACAGTGGCACTCTTTCTCTCTGCTCTCGTGTGCTCGTGGATGTTCTTACATTTACATTTATTTATTTAGCAGACGCTTTTATGCATACAGTAAGAATAGCGACAGTACGGGGACAGGATGTGTACAGTTCCACAATGAGACAGTAGTTCTCAGCTGAGAGCAAGGTCTGTTTGAGGACACAGTACTATCCAATTTGTACAACTACAGGGTATAGGGCAACTAATAAGATACACCTTCAAACTTCAAACAGCGCAATGAGTGCCAGAGTAAAGGCGGTACCAAGAAAACAATACACAATCTTCACATTCCTCCCACAGCTCCTTCCTTTCCTCCTCACCATGGGCCAAATGATGGTTTTTTGTTGTAATGTCAATTTCTCCACCTATTTGATAAGTAAACAGGTGACTGTGTCCATTGTTTAAAAAGTAGATAACTGAGCACCTACAGTGACACCTGGAGGATAACAATTGAAATACAAGTTTAAGTACGCGAGGGAAATGCGGCCGAGAAAAACCGTGGGCCGACTTATGGCCTCAGTATATTCTGAAATATTTGTTGTAGACCACATCAATTTAGAGGAATATTTAAACGTTGTAAAAAAGATCATATGTGTCATTCTGTCTTTTTGGTGATAGGCTTTTTTGTTTCATACTCATGAAACAACGATTTGCTGAGCTATGACAACGATAACAGGCAAAAGTTTGTCATGACAGAAAAATTCCAACCCCATCTGTCATTGGTACAGATGGAAATTTATTCCAGCTGAAACTTTTTTCCATGGCTGAAGAAATAACCTGAGGATGATTCTGAAATTTTAGAGAAACTTTTTTATTCCAAATATAAACCACCTTTTATCATCTCATCTGGAATTCCATATTCAAGCCTAAAGAAGTGATTCTGTGTGATTTTTAATTTTTTTCATGCCATCTTCCCATCAGTCATTTATGTGGGCCATTTCACCACAGCCTGTGATATTAAGAGCACACACGCGCACACACACACACACGCGCACGCACGCACACACACACAAACACAAACAGACACACACACCAGGTTACTCCATAAAAGGACACATTTTCATGATTTCCTGTTTTGGTCGCAGTAACCATGTGCTCTCAAGCAGCTACTGTTTCAAAAATTGAGAACTGAATTGCACAGGGAACTGTGGAGTATTTCCTGACTACGCCACAGTCTCTGGGCTCTTACCTCAGCATGCAGCATCTCAACTCCTCCAGCTCAAACTCCACCATCTTCTGGAACGCTGACCATGTGGCCCCCAGCGTGGTCCTGGGACTGTGCTGGCTCATTGGTGTTCCCGGCAACATCGCAGTAGTCGTGGTGATCGCCCGCAACTTCAAGAGGGAGAACTTCACCCTGAAGCTGATGCTGAACCTGGCGGTCTCTGACCTCTTGTGCCTCATCCCTCTCCCTGTGCTGATACATTTCCTCCTGCATGGTTGGCCCCCTGTCCCGCCTCTCTGCAAGTTCCTCTCGTACCTGCTCTACTGCAGTTTGTACGCCAGTGTGCTGACAGTCACCCTGATGAGTGTGCAGCGCTACCTGACAGTGCTGTACACCCAGTGCTGGGCCAGACTGCGTGGGACGGGCGAGAGGGTGCTGCTGGTCGCCTTGTGGGGGCTGGCATGTCTCTTCGCCTCCCCTAACATCCCAACACGGGATATTGTGAATAAGAGAAATCTGATGAGGTGTCAGAGAAGGTGTACAGACGAGCTGAAAGTGACAGTCCTTCTGCTGGAGACTCTGCTGGGGTTTGTCCTTCCTTTCTCCATCCTGGTCACCTCTTACTTCTGCCTCCACAAGAAGGTCAACCAAACCGCTTTCTTCAGCAGCCAGAGGATGACCAAGCTGGTGACCAGCATCGTGGTCACCTTCTTCATCTTCTGGATTCCTGTTCATGTCATAAATATGGTGGACATCTCCATCACCTTGCTGAAAACATCTCATCCGGATACATATGAGAGCCTGAAGAGCTTTAGGAGGGCCAGCGGGGACGTCTCAAAGGCTTTAGTTTTCATCAACAGCTGTATTAACCCCTTCCTGTACGCCTTCGCCTCACGAAGCTTACGCTCCAATGCACAGCAGACGGAGGAGAAGAAGGCTGCGACTCAGACGAGCAATGTGTGAAATTCCTGCCTCCCCCCACCTCTCAGTGACTGCATGTTTCTGCTTTGCGAATCAGACTGTAAAGATTTTAACTTTTTATTTACATTGAGTAAAAACAGGAAATTATCTGTACATTATGGAAATTATGTAATCTCATGAACAACATTTTTTTAAATGGTTATTTTATCTTGGTGCATGGTTATGTATAATTATGGGAGGACTTGTCCTTGCACCACCTGTATAATTATCAACAGTGACTGATGGATATGAGTACAATACGCAGCACAGCCTCAGTTGTGTACACTGCATGTCTCTCTGCTATGTAGTTTAATTCAGCAATGTATTTTTTCATGTATCAGCCAGGTGTGCCTTGCCAGCCAGGATATGCGTGAATTAGCCAGCTGTCTCAAGGTACAGATGTACATACAGGATGCATGTGTGTTTCCTTGGATCCTACAACATTCTGGCGGAGCGAGATGTATTGTAAATGTATGTAAGAGTGGGCTGGGACTCTGTACTCTGAAGACGAGGTGGCACAGACGGCTGTTGCACCCCTCTCCCCGGCTCAGCCCGTTCATGGCAATAAAAGCAGGCACCTGAGCTGCAGTGTCATTGTGTGCGTTTGCATGGCAGAGTTATCCCACACAGAAGAGCCCTGCGCTACACGTCACTGAAATGGATATGGAGGTTTGGATATGGATGAATCAGCACACTGCAACCACTGAAACTCATGCTAGATATGGGTGTGAATTCAAGAGGTACACGGTAGGCTTCACATTAAAACCACATTTGCAAAACCAGTGACCATTCATTTATTGCTAAATTCACACAGAGGACACAGCCACACATCCCTGAATGTTTTTGTCTGATATGTATTTTGTTTGGTCTGACAAATTTTGTCAGAGTTGTCTTTGGATCCTCATTATGAATTCAACAGCTTTTTTTCGGTAATTAAACAAAGATGAGGAGGGGGAAATACTCAGTTCAGCTACATGCAGCAGTTGCTATCTGTGTACGATAAGGTTATGACCATCATGGGACTTTTTTTCGTTTTTTCTTTCTCTCTCATCATGATCACCACAGACTTCCTCTGCCAGTGCTGACCCACATCACTGCACAGCTGAAATCATTTCCACACAGCCGTGAAAATCAGCTCCAGTTACGAGTGCTAGCACCAGTGCTGCAAAATTCAAACACTTCAATCCAATAAAATAATTTGTGAAATAATTCATGTCACTTATCAGGAAAATACAAAATGTATAGCTCATGAACAGGTTATTTTGGGTTTTTGTTTTTTTTTTTAATGATGCATCTTTAAATTGGTATGTAATTTTGCAAAAATGGATTTTTTCTATTCAGAAAATAAATTAACCACCATTTTTTCAAGCAGTTGTAGTTGCCTTCTTATTCTAATTTTTCAAATCAACCTCTGAGTCCTCCAATAAAAACATTTTATAAAATAAAAATATCCAAAAAAAAAAAACAATCACATAAAGATCAGCATAATAAATGAATCAAGAATTATCATATTTTCAGACACAGGTCTGTCAATACATCAAAAATGAAAAGAAAAAGGCAGTTTGAAAACCAGCTCAACTGCACTCAACAGTGCATGGTCACTGGCTCTGAGATGCAGTGGCTGGAATATATCCACTAGGGGGCACATAATTCTTAAAACTGAAGCAAAATCAACCCAAAGAAGCAACTAAATAACTTAAGCAAATGCGAAAAAAAACAAATACAGTGCTGTAAATGATAAGACTCAATGGGGTTAAATCTTCTCAAAGCCACCTGATAATGATCCCTCAATCACCTCATTACCATAAATTAAGCACACACATACACACAGATTTGCCACAATGTGCATGTCTGTTAAAATATTCTTTACCAATGCAGAGAATGTGACCATAAATTACAATTTTCTCAATTGCTTAGACACAATTCCTGGAACAACTCACCATTTTCTCAAAGCTTCACACACAACTTTAAAAACTCACACCCAACAGTACAAATATCCAACTTCTGGGTCCCAATGAAACTTTGCCCTCAGACAACACACACAAGCTGTCAAAAACAGGCTACATGACTGTTTGTTACACACTGGAGGGATTAATTCAAAGCACTGCTACCAAAATGTTTAGAATAGGTTTTCAGAGAAATAATTTGGAACTTTGTAAAATCACAGCACTGACTATCGAGATAACCCTTTCAGAAACACCCTGGTGAGAGAAATTCAAAACAGTACTGTAATAAATACCTCTTACGTTACAAAATCCTGACCTTTGAAATGTCACACTGACAAAACATGCAATGAAGAGTCTGTGCACAGTAAAACACCCAATTTCCAAAAGCTTTACTGGATTTCCAAATGCAGCAAATGTACAGGTTACTCAGCATCAGCGTTCTCATCATCTCGTCTCAGGTCTGGGTCAGACCATAATATCTCTATAATATCATAATATCAACGTCACACATTATGTTTGCTCTTGCCAGGCAGCGTGGGAAAAATGCCCTTGTGTGCTTTATCCAACCCTGGATAGACTCCACAGACACATCACCACAGGCGTCCACCATTGCCTCCTGGAGGTTTTGCTGTGTGTAGGGGTTGCAGTCATACACTCTCCACTGCCATGCTGAGAAAAATTCCTCAATCGGATTCAGAAATGGGGAATATGCTGGCAAAAAAAGAACGGTGAACCTGGGGTGGTCATTGAACCAGGTGCGAACCAGAGCAGCCCGATGGAAACTCACGTTATCCCAAATGACAACATATTGGGCTTGCTCTGGTTGCCCTGGCTCCCCTTCCTGTTTAAGAAGGTTATTGTGCAGCTGATCTAGAAATTGAAGGAGTTGTGCCGTGTTGTATGGACCCACTTTGACATGGCGGTGGAGGACGCCACAATTGCTGATGGCTGCACAGAGGGTGACGTTGCCTCCCCTCTGGGCAGGAGCTTGTATGATGACGCGGTGACCAATGACCGGTGACTCGTCGATGAAGATGTAGTCATGTGGGTCAGCCATGGCATCCAGCTCAAAGATTCTCTACAGAAGTAAAAAAACACACATTTTACTACAAATACAGTACTGTAGTGTACTACTGTACTGGAATGAAAGCTTGTGTACTGCAGTTACTGTAACACATTACAGTACTATACAGTGCTGTATTGATATGCTGGAGAGATGGGCCATACTCTACATACTGTAAAAATTCTGTACAGTATAGCAATTACCTGCACATATTGGAATCATTGCTCCTTAACTCTGTTCGAATTCCTTTCCAAAGGCACACGGTACAGCTGCTTTGTCCTTATGTGGTTCTTCCGAACGATCCGGTCAATGGTGGAAATGCGGATGCTGTCATTTCCTTGGAAGACTGCCTGGTCTTCATCTATTTGGGTTTGAATTTCCCTCAAACGGATGGCATTTTTGGCAGTCACCATATTCACCACGGCAGTCTCCTGCTCAGCTGTGAGAAGTTTCTGCCTACCTCCAATAGATGACCGCCTCTCAGTTCTGCAAAAGAAATTCGACCATTACTGACCTATGGTCATCCATTACTGTGGTACAGTAAAAACTACACTGAGAACAAAGTGGAGATTCAGTCTATATGCACGACAACATCACATATATCACAGTAACAACAAGGCAAATTACCCGTTTTCCCTTCTGAAAGTATAGACAATGGATGCAACCGTGTCACAGCTTAGTTTGGGTGGCACTAGCTGTCCAGCTTCTCTCATAGTCCTCCCATGTATGAGCACATCATGAACTAGGGTGGCACAGATTTCATCTGAGGTTACCTGTCTTTGTCGTCCTCGTCCTCGTCCTCTCTTGCAACTTCGGCATTGTTAGGATCCATTGTTCCAAAGCACATGGACATGCCTCTAGGCCCTGCAATTCTGATTGGTGTGTTAACAATTTGAAGGCTTAGTGTTTGCACCTGGAGAAGGGTGTGGTCTTTGAGTTTGGGTTGTGATGACTTGAGTTAATTATATTGAGAGCATGTGTTTGCTGAATGAACATATAGTGCAATGAATGATTTATTTGGCCACTTTTGTGTAAGGTTTTGCAGAAAGTGTTTTGAATATTGAAACGTGTGAAAACGTGAATAGTTGTGAGAAAAGTGGTTATCTTCTGAGAAATGAGGCAAGGCTATAGGTTTTCTTGCTGAGGGAACCGGTTATAGTGTGTTAGCAATTAGGAAAAACTGTAACAATTCCACTGGGCATGTGTAAACAGAACAGGTTTCGTAGTAAGGATTGATTAAGTAGAGTCCTCTGTACAGATTATTGTAGCTCTAAAGCTGTCCCTTGTAAATTTGAACATAGTTAACTTGTTAGAGCTGCAGGGATCATATATTTCCACAAGAATCTCTCTGCTGTAAGAGGCGCTGTTTTCTCCCACCCGCAAACCTTCCCTCAGCAGCCTGAGGACGAGAATAGCTCACTTTTCTCAATGTGGTTGATATTTTTTTGTGTTTGAAAGTGTGTCAGGCGCTGTATTCACAGAAACACTAGCAAGTTACATTTAGAGGTGTAAACCGCAGCACTTACACCTTGTGAATTTGATTGGCTGATGGAATTTGCCCAGCTGTTTATAAACCCTTTTGAAACAGTCCTTCGCAAAGATGTGACCCTTTTCATGTTGTAGCTGTTCACCATGAAGCATTCTGGGAAAAAGTTCTTGGCCTCGTTGTGCGGCATTCAGCCTGAATTGCGTGTTTTTGCTTCAGCGGGGAAAGAAGCAGCAGAATTATCGGCTGAGTGCTGCTGAGAAAAGTGTCACGCCCTCCCTGAGCAGGGATATTGCAAGCCTGTCAGCCTTGGCGGTCTGCCTTCCTACAGATACGCCAGGCAATGTCGTTGTCTTAAGGGGTTATCACGCTATCCTCGAAACCTCTCAGGGCGGCGTGCAGCTAGTACACATTCGGCTTGCTTAAATACAACAGAAAGAAATATAAGATTGACGTTACCTACAGTTTCGGACACGGACGCCAAAGCTTCGCCCTTTCCGTGGCCAGCCCGCACCAGTCGCCCCGCGACGGACAGCCCGGCCTTGGTGTAGCGAAGAGAGAGTAGCGTTCGCTGGCTTTCTTGCGTTTGCGTCGTTCAGTTTTAATATCTAAAAGGTCCCAGTTCACTTCTGTTGCGCTATGCTTGTTAGCGTTCTTCGGTTGGTCGCCTTCCCAGGACTTAACACATAGAAAAGGAAAGCGTGCAAAAAAACGTTGCGGTAGAGTGGTCGGTCATAAATTGCAGTAGGGTATTCAGTTTTCCCGCGGGAGGCCAGCTTCAGCAGTCCACATTGGTCCACAGTGGCAGCCACCCCGGTGCATGCGCAACCCCACCGGAAATAGCCTCATTCCACATATCGCCCCGGGTGATAGGGTCAAACCACTCATTAATTAAGCAACGCCAACCCTCTTTTCATATTGTACCAAGCAAGCCGAAGTGTTTTAGGGACCCACTAATACTAACAATGAAATTCACTCAAATAAATCTGACAAAACGGGTATCAATAATAATAACAGGCTCATCTGGGGACTAATAAGATCTCCTGGCACTCTCGAGGGTCATTTTAGATCTCACAGGAAATGGCCTGTCCGTAACAAAAGGGACAGCATTTCCTCTTAGTAAATATGCTGCATAGCACTCAAACCACAGGAGACTCGCCTGGCACTGCACACACGTTTTTACTCTGAATCACGCATCACCAGAGCTGCAGCACATCACACTGAGGGCTGCTGCCCAGACTAACAAGACTGGGCTGGGCTTCACCTCCCATCACAGATTTAGGCTTCCCTGTTAGAGCTAGGTGCCCTCTGTCTGCCTCAGAGTGTTGGTACCAGCCCTGCTCACAGCCATAGCAGCTGCATCCGGGCAGTGATCAGTGCAGCTGCTGCTCACTGCTGTCGTGATCAGTGCAGCTGCTGCTCACTGCTGTAGTGATGAGCCTGTTAGAAAGATCAGCTCTGTGCCTTTCCAGAGAGCTGCCTGGGTTACAGCCCATGTGTGCAGTCTCAAAGGGCAGTGATATGAGAAAACGTTTTTAGAGGTAATATGACTGGCTGAATCCACTGAGGATACACTGTTTAAACAATGAAGCGGCTAAAGACGTTTTGTTGTGCAATGCTCAGAACTGCCCCTTAGGCACAAGTCGTGGTTTGGACTGCAGTTACTGCAGCCCTGATTGAGAAATCATAAAGAGTTAGTTGTGATTGTTAACAGAGAACAGAAAGAAGGAACTAATGCTGAAAGTAAAAAAATAAACTTAGAATAACACTGTAAACCAAGTGTAAACCCAAAGATACACATTTATTTTTCATACATGAATATGAATGTACGTGATTTTTGATAGGGGAGCCTTTGAACACATGGCACAGAGACAGCGAGAATATGCAGAAGTTGAGAATAAAAATTGAGAACTGAATAGCACAGGGAACTGTGGAGTATTTCCTGACTACGCCACAGTCTCTGGGCTCTCACCTCAGCATGCAGCATCTCAACTCCTCCAGCTCAAACTCCACCATCTCTGGGAACACTGACCCTGTGGCCCCCAGTGTTGTCATGGGACTGTGCTGTCTCGTTGGTGTTCCCGGCAACATCGCAGTAGTCGTCGTGATCGCCCGCAGCTTCAAGAGGGAGAACTTCACTCTGAAGATGATGCTGAACCTGGCGGTCTCTGACCTCTTGTGCCTCATCACACTCCCAGTGTGGATCTACTCTCTGCTCTATGGCTGGAGCTTTGGTCCTGCTGTCTGCAAGTTCATCTCTTATCTTGTCTACTGCAGTTTGTACGCCAGTGTGCTGACAGTCACCCTGATGAGTGTGCAGCGCTACCTGACAGTGCTGTACACCCAGTGCTGGGCCAGACTGCGTGGGACGGGCGAGAGGGTGCTGCTGGTCGCCTTGTGGGGGCTGGCATGTCTCTTCGCCTCCCCTAACATCCCAACACGGGATATTGTGAATAAGAGAAATCTGATGAGGTGTCAGAGAAGGTGTACAGACGAGCTGAAAGTGACAGTCCTTCTGCTGGAGACTCTGCTGGGGTTTGTCCTTCCTTTCTCCATCCTGGTCACCTCTTACTTCTGCCTCCACAAGAAGGTGAACCAAACCGCTTTCTTCAGCAGCCAGAGGATGACCAAGCTGGTGACCAGCATCGTGGTCACCTTCTTCATCTTCTGGATTCCTGTTCATGTCATAAATATGGTGGACATCTCCACCACCTTGCTGAAAACATCTCATCCGGATACATATGAGAGCCTGAAGAGCTTTAGGAGGGCCAGCGGGGACGTCTCAAAGGCTTTAGTTTTCATCAACAGCTGTATTAACCCCTTCCTGTACGCCTTCGCCTCACGAAGCTTACGCTCCAATGCACAGCAGACAGAGGAGAAGAAGGCTGCGACTCAGACGAGCAATGTGTGAAATTCCTGCCTCCCCCCACCTCTCAGTGACTGCATGTTTCTACTTTGCGAATCAGACTGTAAAGATTTTAACTTTTTATTTACATTGAGTAAAAACAGGAAATTATCTGTACATTATGGAAATTATGTAATCTCATGAACAACATTTTTTTAAATGGTTATTTTATCTTGGTGCATGGTTATGTATAATTATGGGAGGACTTGTCCTTGCACCACCTGTATAATTATCAACAGTGACTGATGGATATGAGGACAATACGCAGCACAGCCTCAGTTGTGTACACTGCATGTCTCTCTGCTATGTAGTTTAATTCAGCAATGTATTTTTTCATGTATCAGCCAGGTGTGCCCTGCCAGCAATGATATGCGTGAATTAGCCAGCTGTCTCAAGGTACAGATGTACATACAGGATGCATGTGTGTTTCCTTGGATCCTACAACATTCTGGCGGAGCGAGATGTATTGTAAATGTATGTCAGTGTGGGCTGAGACTCTGTACTCTGAAGACGAGGTGGCACAGACGGCTGTTGCGCCCCTCTCCCTGGCTCAGCCCATTCATGGCAATAAAAGCAGGCACCTGAGCTGCAGTGTCATTGTGTGCGTTTGCATGGCAGAGTTATCCCACACAATAAATAAAATAATAATAATAAAATGAAATAAATAATAGCTCATTTTTATGTCTTTTTGATCTCTCATCTCTGTATTCCCGTGGTAGAGGTGGAGAGATACTGAGAGTTTGGCAACTGTCCTCTGTCACTGACTTTACATCTTCATCGACATCACTGTTTTCTCTTACACACATGCATGCACTGACCAAAGAAATATCCCAATACTGACCATACTGTAAAAGAAATAGTGTGATAGACAATTCCTGGTAAGACTTTTGGATGTCTGTATGTGGACATGACAGTGAGCAATGAAAGCCTTTGCTATTCAACGTGTGTTTGATATATTTTTAGTTTGAAAGTGTGTCAGAAACTGCGCTGAGAGAAGTACTGGCAGAGTTGCGTTTAGATGGGTTAACCACGGCTGTCCAACAGGCCTTCGCACACTTTGCACACCGAATTACCACACTCAACCTCACATCTCCCATGATGCACTGCAGCCCTCACCACTCCAGAGCTGTGGTGGGGCTACGGTGCAGAGGTTCAGATACATATTACCTTATGCTGCATATTAAACTGATGTACACACCAGCCTAATATACATATTCAGGAATCATATACTGTACATGACCTTCTTTTAGATGCAACAGGAAAGCATCGCGGCATCCCGGGAGCCCAGGCGGGCAGTCAGTTCCAGTCATTCCACTGTTTATGTTCCTCCTTTTCTGCAGTGCAGTGTGAAGTGCTCTGACCCCACCACTCCACTGTAAAACGTCAATGTGCTCTGCAGCCACTCCACTGTTAAACTCCAATGTGCTCTGTAACCATGACATAAAGCTTTATTAAACAAAATTTGATTAGGGGGTACAATAAAGTCAAAGTAACTTATTTATAGTTAGTCATAGTGTTTCAAACTGCCTATCCCTGGCTTGAAAGCAAAGCAGTGATACCTGACTGTAAAGGTAAATAGCTAGAAGGACCTAATTGAGTGTTTCATGTGAATGTAAGAAAACAAAATATAACAAGGAGCAATGTGAACCCAAACGCAGAGATGACTCGAGACCAGGCTTGACACCAGCAGAAAATACAGAGGGTTGCAATTGCAATCTACAGGGGAGCCCAGAACGTCATATCTTAAAAAAAGTAATAACTATTATGCAGACACTGGGATATAAGGAGACAACTGAAGGGTGCAGTGAGGTCCATGTGGGGTTGCAGACGGTCTAAACACCCCGACAGCACCGGCCCTGCTCGAGACACAGGAGTTACCTTTACTGGAAACTCAGGCAATATAAAACAGCATGCAAGAGTATACACACTAGACATGGCAACCCAAGACAGCAAAGACATGAAGAAAAGCCAAGGCTTAAATAATAGGGAACACAAGGTGAAAGACATTAACTAAATGAGACAAAGAACACAAGAGGTTAGGTGGCCATCTGGTGGCCAACCCAGGAAGCAGTAGTAACATTCCTGATAGAAAGCACATAAAGGTAGCATGGGGAGACCTCCCAAACAGGCAACACACAAGTGTACTCACCTTTGGAGCTACAGCAGTGGGTTGTTTGATGTTTAATTGAGGTTATCTTATTTAAAACAACGAGACCGTAGCGATAGTCAAACTCCCTGCACTTTCCCACAGGGAGCTGGTGAGGATATCTGACGTAGAAGCAGAGGCCTGTGTCCAGCCTGACATCATGGGTCATCAAGAATCCAAACACTGTCTACTGGCATCACTATAAATGTGTAATTTCCACGTTCCAAAACAAACAAATAAAAAGAAACTGCATCAACAACCAATCAACAATATCTCTCTCAAATCCGAGGTCGCTACCCTGGTTTTTCTCTCTCCAATTTCCTGTCAGCAACTCAGCTTTTTGTGGGTGAAGGGAAGGCTGAAAGGAAGGCCACCTCTAGCTGCCTAACAGCAGCAGCCCACACAAATTAAAAACAAACCCAACAAAACTCAAAGGTAAGTGTGTGGTGTGTCAGCACCCTCATCCCAACATGTACTGAAGAGATTAGCTAGGCCTTCTGTCAGGCATCACACAGGTATGGGTGTGTATTCAACACAGGTTCCTCTGCAGTATACCCGAGAGGGGTAGGGCTAAGGTGCCGTATATATCCTGTTAGAACTCTGATGGTAGCGCTCACCTACTGCACGCTGAAGGGATCCAGGCAGCGGCTAAACGAGGAGTGTGTCATTGCCTGCATGATGCGAGTATTCTGACAGTAAGAGTACTACTGACGTGAGTACTGTTAGCAACATGTGAGTACTAATGGTATGTCAGTATTGTGTTAGTATAAGTACTATTGATGTGAGTACTATTATCAATATGTGAATACTAATGGGATGGTCATTATTATGACAGTGGGCCCCATCAGAATGACGAAAATTTTGGAATTCATCAATTTCTGCATACCTGGAATTTGTTCCCATGTACTAACGAATTTCATGTCTGCCCTGTTCTTACCCTCGTTGGTATGATGAATCCCAGCTGTTCTACCAGTAAGACATTCGTGCATGTTATCTCTACTTAGCACAAGTAAATTCCCCCCCATCCCATATGAGAACATTTTGCCTTGTGAGTCGAAGGTATAGCCGTTGCTGTTGTTGGGGAGGAAGGATGAAGGAGGAAGATAATTTCTCTTTTTCATTGATGTAGAACATTATGACATGAGTGGATGCAAGAAAAAATACCTTTCAGAGTGTGAGCAGTGGAGTGTTTGGGACATCGGCAAATCACTGATCGAAACTAAGCACAAATTCAACATCTAAATAAACATAGTTATATATACCAACGTAGTTTGAAATATATACAACTATATTTAAGTATATGCAAATATATATATATATATATATATATATATATATATATACATACACACACACTTTGACATTTGGTGTTTTTTTTTGTTCATTTAACCTTTATTTCACCAGGTTTGTCCCATTGAGATTAAAATCTCTTTTACAAGAGAGACCTGGCCAAGAAAAGCAGGACTTCAAGTTTCAGACAAAACAAAACAACATAAGCATAAAAAATACACAAAAAGACAAAGGACAAGTAGAAAGTGCAAAATACAACCAAGTGCAAAAGCAATCAATTTCCAGCTAACAAACATTTGCAATTCCCAATAGACTGTTTCCAAACTCTTAACAATAGCTTTAAATTCACTAAGCGTGACCAGGTCCTGAAGTTTTAACTCTTTTTGCAGGCTATTCCAGGCAAAGGGTGCAGAATACATGAAGGCCAAACTTGGTGCGAACTTTAGGAACAGCCAAAGGCACAGAAGCTTAAGACCTTAACCTATAAGTGCCTTCACATTTTTCTTCACAGTGCCTGACATATAACTGCATAAATAAGAGGGAAGTTTTCCTAAAATGGCCTTATAGATAAAAACATGCCAGTAAGTAATAGTTGCTGGTTTTGGAAGCTCTGCCATCTCCATGATCTGCCATTAGTTCAGGTTCCTTGGCTGGTAGATCATGATAGAAGTCATTTAGCCTGGCCACCCTCACACTGAAATGTCTGACAAGCTTCACAAATAGCTTTACCTATGACATCATAACAAAAACTAACCACAAGAGATGCCATGCATGTATCTTCAGTTGAGTGAAATATTTTGGATTCATTCATTGTGTATGCACTTGGACAGCCTGGGGCATGGGCGCGGAGGTGGTCACACCCATGAGACCTTCTCGGAATGCAGAAGAAACACTCCTTTCTGAGGAACGCATTATCAGTGATAAGAGGTTAAAAATGTTGCTATTCAAACACACCTCCAATTAGGCTTACACTGTGTTGTTCTCCTATGATGACCGAGCCTGCTCTTTCTGTCCACTTTACAGGGAACCAGCACTTACTGAAATGCAATGCACTTTGGGAAAAACTGCTGACTCATTACCAGGCCCGGAACTGTGTGGTGGACTCGGCAAGAGAAATCCAAGTCCTGAATCCAAAAACAAAACTCAAACACAAAAGACGCAAATGAATCACACCATTTGGGAAATCCTCAGACACATGGGACAGATATACTGATAAGTTAAGGATATTCATGTAACTTACTAATCACATGTAAAGTACTTTAGCTAACATAGTAGGTGTGTTAAACACACCAGTTTTCACATCTCTGGTTTTTAATCTGTGTCTCATGAATGAATTTGAAATGTGAAGCCATTATCTTGTAATAAGTAAGAAATTAGAGAAGAGTCGCTGATTTATGGGAAAGATTTTTCCCCATTTTGATTATGAAGCAAGGATGTCTGACAACGCTCAAAAATTATCATATGGACTGTCTGAAATATGTCATGCTGGCATGTCATGTAATTCAATGTTTTAAAAGGTTGTGGGTGCTTTCTTTTATAATTTGGCTTTTTTGCTTGTTTGGTATTCCACATTAAACAATGTTTGCTGCATACTCTGTGTGTGCTCTTGAGTCAGATCAGATGAATCAAAACTGGACGGACTGCAACTGGATAGACTCAACAGAAACTCAAAGCAGAACAGTGCGCTATGAGGAAGAAAGATGACAGAACAGATAAAATCTGCAGCTTCTTCCTGCGGCTCCAAGGCAATCTTAGAGTTTATCGTTCATTTCTGGGAATCAACATTTCAACACTTCCTGCTTGGAGAAATTCTATGCTAAATTTGCCATCAAAATGGTGATGAAATGTAAGAAGAATGTAAGAGTATATCATCCCATGGAAAGGTATTTCCATTATCCCCCTTTGGAAAACGAATTAATCCCCTGCTCAGTGGACACACATATTTTGCATGACT
The DNA here is from genome assembly GCF_013368585.1 of Megalops cyprinoides. Taxonomy (NCBI): domain Eukaryota; kingdom Metazoa; phylum Chordata; class Actinopteri; order Elopiformes; family Megalopidae; genus Megalops; species Megalops cyprinoides. The sequence continues at coordinate 1,369,239 of NC_050595.1, forward strand.
GAGAAAGGGACAGGGTTAGCCAAGTCCCTGTTTAACTGTTTATCTGATAATGTTGCACAGTACAAGGAAGCAGCGCTCACAAAATGTGATGGAGGAGGTGGTGTGCATTGTATGTGTGTGTGTGACAGAGAATAGCTGTGGCTATGTCCCATGTATCCAATATATCATTTGCATTTTTGAGGAGGCCAAAACAAAAATATGAAAACAACCATGAGGGATATGGAGCAATATGATATTTCCTCCTTCAGTCAGAAATTCCTCATCTCACCATGCAGTGTGTCAATGCCTCCAGCTCCAACGCCACCTCCTTGACCGCCAGCCGTATAGCCCCTAGCGTGGTCCTGGGTCTCTTTTTTGTGGTGGGCATCCCCAGCAACATTGTGGCAATTGTAATGATAGCCCGCCATATGTCCACAGACAGAGGGAACTTCACTCTGAAGCTGATGCTGAACCTGGCGCTCTCTGACACCTTGGGCCTCATCACTCTTCCTGCGTGGATCTACAACATGCTGAAGGGCTGGGACCTCAGCCGTGGGGCTTGCCAGTTTGTTGGCTACATGATTGGATTGAGTTTGTTTGCCAGTGTGCTGACAGTCACCCTGATGAGTGTGCAGCGCTACCTGACAGTGCTGTACACCCAGTGCTGGGCCAGACTGCGTGGGACGGGCGAAAGGGTGCTGCTGGTCGCCCTGTGGGGGCTGGCGGGTGTAATTGCCTCACCAGCTATCCCATTACGTGATAAAGTCTCACGATACGGACAGCTTCAGTGTCGCTGGAACTACAGGGCAGATGGGGAGACATTAGCCGTTCTGTTCATGGAGACTCTGCTGGGGTTTGTCGTTCCTTTCTCCATCCTGGTCACCTCTTATTTCTGCCTCCACAAGAAGGTGAACCAAACCGCTTTCTTCAGCAGCCAGAGGATGACCAAGCTGGTGACCAGCATCGTGGTCACCTTCTTCATCTTCTGGAGTCCCGTTCATATTGTCATCTTATTGCAGATCTCCACCATCTTCCTAAAACATTCACTCCCTGAGACATCAGCTAAACTATGGGCCCTCACAGAAGTGGGGTGGGACTACGCCTCGTCTTTGATGTTCATCAACAGCTGTGTGAACCCCTTCCTCTACGTGTTCACGTCACGAAAACTGCGGCAGGATGCACAGCAGGAAAGGGCTGTTTGAGGTGCTGTCATCCGATGGAACCCTGCAGACCTCCGCCTCCACAGCTTTTACTCTGACTCCAAAAAGGCAAGAGATCATGTCTTATTTTCTTCAGCGGCTTTTACTGTCTGAGAAAGTCTGATTTTGTGTCCATGATGTGGATTTTTCAGAATAAGATTTTTGTTTATGGTTTCATAAGACGTAGTAAACAAGCCTTTGTATAGAATCTGTTTGTATAGAATTTCCTTAACAGCTCTGAAGACCCTCTCCCTCTCAGAAGAGCATCCACTTCACAAAAAACACATAAGGTGATTGTTGTCTCAGGTGTATTCAGGTGGTGTGATCAAAATGCTTTCAAGGAATTCAGGCTGAGTGCTATGGCCCAGGTTCGAGCCCAGCCGTACCACACGCTAGCCTCATGGCACCACTCTCGGCACCCTGTGACTCCTTCAGGTGTCTAGGAGTAGCTCAGATGGTGCCAGGGTGAGCCACCTATTCTATGTGCACCCTGTGACTGTTACTATGAACAACAGTAGCACTTGCAATATGTATGTACTGGAGGATTGCCAAAATATGTTAAAAAAAAACTTTCTGAAAAAAGATTTGTTGCTTGTCTGTTACCACTCAATGAATATCAATTAACAATATTCACATTTGGAAAACAGCGGGAATACATGCCAATGTTTTGTACTTTACAACAAAAATAAAACTGCCTTTAAATTATCATTGATATCATCATATCAAGGCCAATCCATTTTGTGATTTGATTACATTGCTCTCTAAGCAGATGCAGAGTAATTGGTACTCATTTTAATCCAAACACCTCAATACCACGCTATCACCCTGGCTCTGTTCAACAGTAAACCAGTGAATTATCAGGACTTATCAGGGCCTGGGTTGGAGAACACTGCTCATCTTTTAACTGTGTTTGAGGTAAGGGAATTTATAATGATTTACAGGTTGGAGTATCACTATAAGAGCTTCCAGACTGGTGGTAATGTGATATATGCATATACTGAGAGGTGTAAACACATCGGTTACTTGTGATCAAAGAGAAGAGGATCCAATCATGATCGGAGAGAAGGGAGATTTGGCTCCCCCTGCTGGCCACACACCCACAATGGTGCAAACACTTATTAGCCCAAACATGTCTCTAAGCAGTAGATACAGCATGGACACTTATATCATATTATATATTTATTTTATTTATTCTGAATAATAAATATCATCTATTAAACTACTTCTGTACACCACCTCCTATGACAATACTATGGTATGCTTACAGCAAGCTAAACATCATTTTCTTTATCTCTTGTTTGTGCCGTGTTCGCAGGTTTTGGTAGGCAACACCAGAAACGCATTCAGAGCATGAGATACTGATAGATAAATGACACAAGTGTAAGATATGTGAATACTTGCCACAGCTGGGACAGGGTGGGGTTTATGGGCCAACCAGGACCTGGTTTATGCTCCACTAATGGGCTGGATGTAGCCCTACCAAGCCGGCAGAAGCCCAGCATTACTCAGTGAAGGTAACACACATGATGACGTGTACTGAACAGACTTGTGAAGTGTGAAGTGGTAAACCATAGTTTTAGCTTACACATTTCAAACAACAGTGTCTGACCATTATCCTAGAAATAAACATACAAACCTACATACCTACAAACATATCAGGCATATCATATTATGTGTACATAAGCTAACAATCTATACATTTACATTTATATTTATTTAGCAGACGCTTTTATCCAAAGCGACGTATAAAAGTGCAAAAGTGTAATACAAATGATTAAATGGAAACTCCCATGTTGTGTAACGTTTATTTTAAGTGTATGTTAACGTGTATGTGTATGTAATGTTAACGTAATGTACAGAAACTACAGAACACCCATCAATCATTTTACAGTAGAAATCATTTCAATCATATTGACTACAGCTTAATGTGCCAATTGTGGAGTTTCAAAAAGGTGTTGTAGCCCTAGCAGTACAGAACACCCTGTACTCATGTTGCAATCACCATTTCCAGTCACATTATCCGAATTTATGCAACTTTTTCATAGTGCTGAAATAACGTAAAATTAAAACAGCATTACTTACTATTTAAAAAGTCAGACTAAAATCGGCATGATTATCTGAACAGTAGGAACCATTATCAGTAACTATCAGTACAAGCACAGTACAGTGTAGCAAACAATGTCAAAACTTATGAACATCAGCCAAGACCCCCACAGTAGAGTGTGAGAAAGTCAACACTGATATAAAAAGACAGCTTTAGACAGGTCTAGGATAAGTGACCATAGCACACATAACATCCTTCACTGACTACCAATGAAAACCATGAAATATGAAAATATGTATAGCCCAATTAGACTGCAATCCAAACTATAATTACAAACAAATGACTTGGGTTGTCCTTTCACCTCAGGAACAGAGAGTGTCCCCACTGAGGCTTTTAATTGAGTGTCCCCATTGAGGCTTTAAACTGCAAGAATTAAATGTCAAGAACATGAATATCTGTGATGAGAATCGCAGAAGAGTATAAAAATCATCGTTGATAAAAAAGGCAACACTATATAGGTCCAGCATAAATGCATACCACACAAATAATACCCTTCACTAAATAGGCTACCAACTGAACCATGTAAATACAACGCAATTTCTGTAATTTTAGCTCAGGAACAGAGTAATAGTCCCCAGGGGAGTTATAAATTGCTAGTAGAGATGGCCTGTGTTGTCCCAGAGTGCTCGGTGTTCCTCCTCCTGCGGTTTCGGGAGGCAAAGGCGTAGATGAAGGGGTTCACACAGCTGTTGATGAAGGTCAGAGCCTGAGTGTAACCCCAGCTGGGCTCCACAAAGTTCTTCAGAGATCTGGATTTGAGTGAGATTGCAAAGATGTCCAGGACATTGATGACATGGAGGGGGAACCAGAAGATGAAGAAGGTCACCACGATGGTGGTCACCAGCTTGGTCATCCTCTGGCTGCTGAAGAAAGCGGTTTGGTTCACCTTCTTGTGGAGGCAGAAGTAAGAGGTGACCAGGATGGAGAAAGGAACGACAAACCCCCACAGGGTCTCCATGAGCAAGGTGGCAACTTCCTCTGTTTCTGACCTGTAGTTCCAGCGACACAGCCTCTTCTTCCCTGCCACATCTGCGAGTACCAGCGCTGGGGAGGCGAGGACACCCGCCAGCCCCCACAGGGTGGCCAGCAGCACCCTCTCGCCCGTCCCACGCAGTCTGGCCCAGCACTGGGTGTACAGCACTGTCAGGTAGCGCTGCACACTCATCAGGGTGACTGTCAGCACACTCGAGTACAAACTGCTGATGACTACGTAGGAGACAAACCTGCAAGCGCCGCGGCCAAACCTCCAGCCAAAGAGCCAGGTGTAGATCCACGCCGGCAAAGTGAAGAGTCCCAAGAGGTCAGACACCGCCAGGTTCAGCATCAGCTTCAGAGTGAAATTTAATTTCTCTTTCTTGAATTTGTTAAGTATTACCATGACCACCGCAATGTTGCCACATACCCCCACCAGACAGCAGAACCCCATAACCACACTGGGGGCCACACGGTCGGCGTTGAAAGAGGTGCAGTTCAGATCAGAAGTGTTTAACGGCGACATGATCAACTCGATAATGATGATGAAACCAAATATCTCCGACTTTTGCCAGATCAGGAACTATTACATCACTCTGAAATACAACTGGCACTCTCCACCAACTTCTCCTTTGTGACCTCACATCACTTCTCCATTTGACAAAAGTGAACTCCTTACTTTCTTTAGCCCCGAGTACCCCAAATTTCTTCATCACACGGAAGAGAGGGAATTATCAGAGAAAAGAAGGTTATCTAAAGTATAATAAAAATGCTCTTATGTTCTTGAATACAAGCTCTCTGGTACAGTCTCTTTGAGACATCAACTCACACCTCGCTGTGTCTAGCAGACTCACACATCAGTTATGTTCCTATCAGCAATACATTGTCTCTTGTTTTGGTTCAAAGAGTGGAGTAGATAACGGAAGATCATCTTAAAAAGAATAACTGCTGTGCCGATATCTGCTTTGCGTAACACTGTGTCTTATCTATGTTTGCTGCTGTGGATTTGCTGCAATGAAACAGGATCTTTGTCAGTGGGACCACAAACCACACCATCCTCCACAGTCAGCATCTTAATAACATACAACAACACCAGGACACGAAGAGCTGACTGCACTTTTAATTCCTTAAACTATGCGAGCATGAATGTTGGTTTACACACTGAGGGGTCAAACTGAAATATCAAGATTAATAACAGAACCTGGTAACAGCTGTAACATTTGACATACTATGATATGATCAGCGTTTCCTATGCACTGAAATCTCATTTTCAGTCAACAATCAGGGCTGAATCTTCTTTTTGTACATCACATTTTATTTTTTGGTAATATTTTAGATTTATAAGGATTGCTCCTTAATATGTTTTTCCCCTTTTTGACTTGTGACTGTGTGAAAGTTAACATACCGTTATTCATCTGGGAAAAGCGGTCCGGCTGTTTGTTTACTTGCTAAAACTGTATGTAGGCAAATGTACTTGTCATTAGGAACCATCTTTATCACTGATTTGTACTGAGGGAGCTCAGCTTGTAATGTTCCTGCTTGAACTGAAATACATTTAACTCACAATTATCCATCTACAGGTCATCCATATGAAGATTATATAGCTGCAGGTTACCCATCTGAGGATTATCACATTTCTTCTGTCTCTCAACACATTGGCAGTAAGAGTTTCTACATCTAACACTCACGAGACATTCCAAAACACAATGGACACACGCTTCAAGTGACAGATACTATGCTACTATTACAACAGATACCTAAAATACAGCCAAGTAATACAGGCGACTGCTTCACAGATTGTCAGCAAAGCTAGTTAGCTGTTGCTGCTAAGTAAGGATACACTCCAACATTAACGAATTTTTCCTGCATGACCCAGTACAGATGCTGTTGCTGCCCGTTTCAGGTTACAGCTCAGTGTGTGAGAAACACGACCGTAGAGCACTGCGTGAAACAGGGGAAAACAGGGTAAAATCTAGCCCTAACTGCCACGACTGTCAGGTCTCTCACATGAGAGTCATGAAGATACCTCACCACTTCTGCAGAAATGTCAGTAACGTTATGCATTCCACACCTTAATTTCAGACAGCAAATTTGTTCCAGGTTGCAGGGAAGAAACCATCACTGAGCAACAAGATGTTAAGTGTTCAACACCTTTAAACAAACAGCAGCCAGGGATTACGGCTAGCAAGCAACTTTAAGTGAACTCAATCCTGGATCTTCAGTGTTTCTGCTATTGTTTGATTATAAACAGAATTGCTCAAGGATCAAAGACATCACTCTCATATCTCTCAAATTTTCATTTGAAAAAGTCTATGCATTAAGTGAAAATTCATAATGTTGCTGTACTTTTACCCACAAACCCACACCACATCCTCTGCCTTTTTGTTTTCCAAACGAGTCATACAGGGTCAGGGGGCAGTGATGGAGGTACAGGAAGTGCTACATGTTTGATAAAATGTTCTCACCTTTATTAACATTACACCAGGGGCTTATGTGTGTACAAAGAACTGTGGTTTTCCAGTTGTACAGGTCTGGTCATGATTCCCAGAAACAGTGCAGCCATTGTGATGAAAGGCCACAAGTCCAAGAGGAAGACCTTCACTCTGAAGCTGATGTTGAACCTGGCAGTGTCTGACATCTTGTCTCTCATCCGGGTGCAGATCTGCTCTATGCTCTATGGCTGAAGGTTTGACCCTGATGAGTGTGCAGTTCTTCTTGACAGATATACGCTAAAAGTGTTAACCACAGCTGTCTTATGGGCCTTAAACACACACTGCAACACAGAACTGCTACACTTACTGAAAACACTCTGTTCTTCTCCCACGATGCACTGCAGAGCACAATGACACATCAGTGAAGAAGCATGTCCTCAAACACGTTACACTATATATGTTCTCGGCAGTATTTTGCCCTACCCAAAGGAACTTTCATAGCTTCTACATTTATGAATGTGGTATAGTTTCTGCATTTTGACACTGCAACCGTTTATAAAACCGGTTATGTACTGCAGATCAGGCAAAGCACCATGGGCGCTGCTACAGCAGCACCCCCTTGCAAACTGAACCTGCAGCGCCTGGCGCCCAGATGCCCAGATACACTTTGTACTAATTATAAGCACAAATGTCTCTTCAATCTCAAAACTGCACTCTTCTCAGTCTCTCTTCCTGTTGTTTCAAATATTAATTGGGCAAGAAATTGTTTGATGATATCAGTTATGCTGTTGTTTTGCTTCAAGGGCTTCAACAATAGTTAGATATGAAATCAATGAAATCTATGTGTTGACAGGTTGCTGTAGATAGCTGGATAGGTATAACTGCGAAGGTGAAGTGACAGAGCCTTCATGCCTGATGTTATTTAGTGCTGTTTCAACTAGCGCTCCACAGTAAGAAGGCAATCCAATGCTGAAACAGCCTGTGAAGGACGAACTCATTTGGGGGAAGAATCATGCCTTTCGGAACAACAGCAGGGGAAAGAAAAGATGTTGTTTCAGCAGCCCTGAAAGAGTCTGGTAAAGTGCAGAATGACCCACTTACTGGAGACATGCATTTTCACACCTAGACCTCTCTGCTCTCTCCTGTGTGTGTGTGGGTGGCCTTTTGGCAATATGCTGTTTGCAGTTTCAGCTATTGTTAGTTTACGGTTTGAAGTCTATGTCATCCTTATGGCTTTAGACCACTGGATTGCTGGATTCTCTTACTGGATGCGGTGTTACAGAGGCCTGGGGATCCAGACTGTTTACATTGGGTGCCATGCCTTTGGTGGTGTTTCCAGTAATCCAGGCATGAGAAGCAGTCTGTTCATCTGGGAGGCAGTAGAAGAGGAGTCAGGTGCTACTGCAGAGACACCTTACTCCCAGTGTAAACTGTGTTGCTAACAGGAGGAGTAATCCAGCCTTATCCCAGTCTTTTCTTTCCATCTACTGTATATCACTTTGTGTTACATCACTTGCTTGAAATATTTCCCTGAAAATTTCCCTAGCCACAAGTAAACAATAAAGTCCTACCAGCTGACCTTCCTAGACATATGAAATGCATTATTTTCAGTAATCTGAATTTTCACTCAATCACATTACAAGTAGTCAGACAAAAGATCATTTCAATTTTCTCAAAATAAGAGGACATCCTGTAAAATGAAATTACCATGACTGATTAACTGGTAAGAATGTAAGTTACTTTTTCCCCCAAAGATATGACGTCATGGAATTTCTACTTGCTTTACTCATTCTGTCCTCAGCAGTACAATGACAATTTATAAAGTAATTAGCTCCACTCCTATTGGTCTGTTTGCATTCCAACTGTGAGAATATTCACCAATATACCAGAGAATTTTCATAAATAAAATATCATTGCGTCTTTGTGACCGCTCCACATCACAAAGAGCTAAGCTACCAAGGATGGAAATGTTTACCACCTCTTACATTTACATTTATTCATTTGGCAGAAGCTTTTATCCAAAGCGACCTACAAGTGAGGCAGAGTACAACACAAGCAAAAAATCATAATGAGTCAACAATATCAGAAGCGCTGCATGACCAGGTTTCAATGGTTGGCCAGACAAGACAGAAGATAGCTGGTAGAGATAACAAGTGCTTTAAACCATTAGATTACATTAGATTACAGCAGAAGAGCTATGTCGTCAGATGTTTCTTGAAGACAGAGAGGGACTTGGTCGAACGGATGAAGTATTCTCTTTCAAGAAGCAGTTCTTCTCGTGAGCCAGCAACTAAACTTTAATGTGTAACATTAATAGTCTATGAAATACACAAAGACCTCAAAGGTCTCAAAAAACAGCTGTCTAGCTAACTTGTTCACAAGCTAGCTAGCAAATCCAGCAGCTTCATTCAGATAACATAAGGAAAGTATCATAACAAGCCAATTACTATTTTCTTTGGTGGTTTTGTATAATCACCACAGCTTGTTAATTTTGGTTTCTTTGCTTACTTAATGTAGATTCCAGGGAGAGTCCTGCCAATTATGAATCTGTTTTATAAAAAGTAACATGGCACTTGAACCCTTGGTACATCATAAATATCTACACAGGTAGGGTCAATATCTGAAGAAAGGAAAGAAAGAAAACTTGTTCAATCATATTTGTGTTTTCTTGACAGCATGATTTCTTGGGGGAATATCATTTTGAAAAAATTTTGCAAACTTGTCAGCCCCATTTTGCAAAACATAACATACCGTGAGCTGTATGTATCATCTCACGCCCAATTACCAGCCCTAGTAAATTTGTAGTTTCACACAATATGAAGCATGGTGTTATCAGCCATGACCTAAATGCGTAACCACTGTCACCTATCAGACATCTATTCAAGGGGGTGTCCCCTCAGAAAGCTGCAGGAATGGCAGAGTTGGCCGTGATGAAAGTCCTGGGCCAACCCTGGAAATGAGCAAATACACCACTCATCCTGCAGCCTGCATTGGAAATCGCTGAAGTGGACCCTCTCATAGCTGACATAGATGATACCACCATCCGGTGGTGGAGGTAACACTACATGAGTAGAGGGAATCCACGTGTATTAAGGAAGCCTTCCTTTGATCTCTGCTGACCTGTAGATATCCATGGAAAACAGGATAACCAGTGGGAGCCTCAGAGTAAGGAGGAAGTAACTGCATGTGACCTTCTCTCTATTCTAGTCTAGTCAAAGTGGTGTTACGTGGCTGGGCTGTGACCACTTCTGCCTTGCATCTCATGCATATGCTAAAACAAGGTTCTGGTCTGATCTTAAAAAAAAGTGCTTGTGTCTGTTTTCTTGCACAAACTTGGTGCTCACAGCAGCAGTCCATGCAGTAGTAAACTTATACCCCGAAATGTAAATACCTCACAGGATGCAATATCAACTGCACTGGAGACAGTCTACCACAGTTCCCAGGCTCTGTGACACCTAAAACAGTCCCCATGCAGTCTGAAGAGTCAGCTCAAAGAAGCATCCATTAAAATTGCAACTAGACATGCCAACTGTCTATCACTCCATCACAAAGTCTACCTCACCCCTTCACAAAAGTTTATCACAGTTACATGCTTCAATGACTGGAAGCAAGTCTAGGGGGTTCCCCTGGTGTTGTGGCATGATTTCCAAGATAGCTCTGTCACTCTGACCATGCAGTCACCTACCAGAAAAACTGGCTAATCTATCCCTCTCTGTCTCCGCTGATGTGGCAATCTTAATGGGGCAAAATGACCGCCACGTATTTCCCAGGTGGGTGCTACATGCAGGTAGCACCCAAAAGTGTAAAAACCTACATTACAGACAGACAAGCCACAAATCTGAAAGGCATTTCAGCACTTGTGCACATGCACATGTACATACAAAATCATGGTTATCATATCACATTCTGACTGATTTCTCTGTGCTGGGTTTTTCATATTTAGAGAAAACTGCTTCTGATTCTACTGGCTTAATCATTTCCTATAGACTGACAGCATAGTAACTCTCAATTCTCTACATACTCATAAAACATATAGGACTTTGTTTAAGCAATTCTAAATATGTTGAATAGGGTCTAAAGAACATGATAAGCAACTTGATGGAAATATTAACATCTAACGAAAAACAGTTTGGCTAAGTAATGACTCCTCTTTTACAATCAGTATTGATGAATAACCCACTCCACTGAAGTGGGTGAAGTGACATGCTTATATAACAGTCATTTCTACATATGCCTCTCCACTGTCATCCCTATGGATTTAAATTCTCTGGACTACAGAAAACTGATTTGTTTTCATTAGGAAAGGATGTATTTCTATTTATTTTACTGAAAAATACCATACCATGATGGACTGATTTAATTACTTATTATGTATGTATACTAAAAGCCAGTTTAACTATCGAAAACACAGGTCTGTCATGATTTAGTCCAAGCCCTGCTTCCACAATCTCTCCAATCTCTCAAACCTTGATTATATAACAATTATCACACATTATTGCGATTCAGACAGCAAATTAGATATGAAGAAAAAAGCAGCAGAGACAGATATACTGTGTTCTTGTGTAAGGAAAAAATGCTCAGAGATTTTGCAGGTCAGGTCCTACTACTAGGCATCCCGCTCGATTTCAGACTGCTGTGCATCGTGTCGGAGTTTTTGTGAAGCAAAGGCATAGAGGAAAGGGTTCACACAGCTGTTTATGAAGGCCAGAGCCCCGGTAATGTTTGAACTGGCCTTACAGAAGTTTTTCAGACTTTCTGATTTCAGAAAAGCTGCAAAGATGTTCAAGATGTTGACGACATGAAGAGGGAACCAGAAGATGAAGAAGGTGACCACGATGCTGGTCACCAGCTTGGTCATCCTCTGGCTGCTGAAGAAAGCGGTTTGGTTGACCTTCTTGTGGAGGCAGAAGTAAGAGGTGACCAGGATGGAGAAAGGAATGAAGAACCCCAACAGAGTTTCTGTGAATAGAACAGACACTTCCTCCTCATCCAAGTTGTAACTTCTTCTACAATGATGCTGCCCATTCTCTTCTTGTACCACCACGTCCCAAATCCTGAAGGCTGGGCAGGAGAGAACACCCGCCAGCCCCCACAGGGCGACCAGCAGCACCCTTTCGCCCGTCCCACGCAGTCTGGCCCAGCACTGGGTGTACAGCACTGTCAGGTAGCGCTGCACACTCATCAGGGTGACTGTCAGCACACTGGCGTACAAACTGCAGTAGACAAGATAAGAGATGAACTTGCAGACAGCAGGACCAAAGCTCCAGCCATAGAGCAGAGAGTAGATCCACACTGGGAGTGTGATGAGGCACAAGAGGTCAGAGACCGCCAGGTTCAGCATCATCTTCAGGGTGAAGTTCTCCCTCTTGAAGCTGCGGGCAATCGCCATGACTACCGCGATGTTGCTGGGGACGCCAACCAGCCAGCACAGTCCCAGGACCACGCAGGGGGCCACATGGTCAGTGCTCTGGGAGGACATGTAGTCAAGGCTGGAGGAGTTGAGACGCTGCATGGTGAGGTGTGAGATCAGAAATTCTCAAAGTTCTCTGCAAGAATCAGTTTACCTTAACGCAGACAACGCTGCTCATCTTGCAAGGCTTGCACCACTTCCCCTCCCCTCCGTGCCACCTCCTCTAGGTGTGACTTCAAGGGACAAACCACGTCATAGTGTGTTCCTGAGCGGCACTGCTGTGGTGAAATGTGAGTGTGTATATTTAAGGGTCACAGTAATGGGTATGAAAATGTAAGTTCATTAATAAAGGATGCTTTCCAAATGTCTCTGGACCGCTACTGCCAGATATGCTAATGTAATACACAGAAGAGATAGTCAACAATAATATATAAGCTATTAATTGATTAGGGACCTCCACTTAATTTATTGTACTTATTCATTGTATGTATTTGTTTTGTAGTTATTGTATGTATTTTTCACTGATTAGGATTCTCCACTTCCTTTTGCATGTCTTCCTGCTGTGCCTCAAACCCTTGCAGCTAATTCAGAATGCTGCCACACAACTTGTAGCAACCTCCATAAAAGTAGTCAAGCCAAACTCCTCTTCACCTCACTCCGCTGACTTCCCGTTATCACTTGCAACAAGTTCAAAACCTTGGTGGTGGCATACAGGACAGTGAGCAGAACAGCCCCTCATTCCTGCAACCAGTATTCAAACCGTATGTTTTGGCCAGATGACTACAGGGCAACCAACTGTGCATTCCAGATGGGGTCACTCCTCTCAGCCACGATGCCCTCCTGTACTGGTCCCCCAGTGGTGGAACAAACTTCCCTTGGGGTTGTCAGCACAACAGAATCACTGGCCATTTTCCAATGCAAACTGAAGACCCACCTCCTCACACTGCATCTCAGTTCTACCTCAATCCCCACCCCCTAACATCGGCTACTTTTATTACTTGATGCTTATTTTACATGTAGTCTTGCAATGTGTTATGGAGACTTTGATCTAGTGACTGTATTATGTACAGCAGTGTATGTACTTGGCTTCCCATAGTTTCTAGGCCGTCTAGATTCAGATTAGCACATGTTAACTTGTGGTAGTGCTTGAAAGTAAGTATCCATGTAAATGTATTTATCCACCAACTATGCTCACTATAATATATCGTAGTGTTTTTTTTAAATGAATGTAGTGTAACGCTGTTTCAGCCTTGTGGGGGCTGGCAGGGTTTCTTGCCTCCATATATGTCATACTAGAGGATGTGGGGTGCAGTGGGCAGCCAACGGCACTGTCAAAGGAAGACAAGTCAGAAAAACACAAAGCGGCTGCTCTGGTCATGGAGACTCCGCAGCTTCAGTGTCGCTGGAACTACAGGTCAGACACGGAGGAAGTCGCCACCTTGCTCCTGGAGACTCTGCTGGGGTTTGTCCTTCCTTTCTCCATCCTGGTCACCTCTTACTTCTGCCTCCACAAGAAGGTCAACCAAACCGCTTTCTTCAGCAGCTAGAGGATGACCAAGCTGGTGACCAGCATCGTGGTCACCTTCTTCATCTTCTGGTTCCCCCTCCATGTCATCAACATCCTGGGTATTTCTGCAGTCTTCCTGAAATCAGAAAGTCTGGAAAACTTCTGCAAGACCAGCTGGGGCATTACTTCTGCTCTGAGCTTCATAAGCAGCTGTGTTAACCCTTTCCTCTATGCCTTCGCCTCACGAAACCTCAGACAGGGTGCACCGCAAAGTGACTAATCACCTGTAGTTTCATTATATATATATATGGGATGCAACGGGTTCGGTACGCCCCCTATGGTTCAATAGGCACACGTGAATCGCAGTATTATGATATGACTGTCATTTTCCTATAATTTCCAAAACTTGCTTATTGCGCTGCAGACTACATGCACGTTATACATTCAGATCCACAGACCATCTCTGGAGCCTGTCAGAATTTCCCTGGAGCCTATCAGCGCTCTGTATGCAAATATGAGCTGGAGAAGAGAGTGGAAACTAAAAACAAATATTCTCTCAACTCCAACGTGACAATAGCAAGCGCTAGCAAGACAGAGAGAAGCGATATATATTCTCAGTATATATTACAACACATTTAATTTCCATACAGGATCCTTGCTACTGCTGCTACAGCATACTGTCTCTGTCCCTACAACTGTCTGCTGCTTATCACATATTCTGCCTGCAGGGATGAAATGTAAGGATTCAAACATGATTTTTATGCATATTATCACTGATAAATCATCAACATACCATTCTTCCTGGGATTGACATGAACCTGTTCAGTAGTGAGTTTTCTGTGGTAGGCTTATGATCAGTTTATTTTAAATAGTGACAAACCATATCTTTCTAACATCCTATATTATTACATTAATGGCACATATGTCAGTAGTCATTCAGACATATTTTATTTTGTTTGTGTATTCTGTTTTTGCTGTTTGTGGACTACTTATTAAAAATGAAGTTTTTCAGCCTGAATGAACAGGAATGCCATTTTTTATTAATTAAATTCATTTTACTGGTGCAAACCTCTGCCTATGCAAATACTTGTTAATTAAAAGCTCATTTTCCTGATTTTTGTTGATGTGTTTGCTGTTAACACTGGAGAGGTACAGAGACAAACAAAAATCATCATTTATCACCAACTTCACGTTTTCACACTTATTACTTGGACTCTGTGACATTACATGCACACTTCCAGCACAAAAGAACAGAAGTGTATCCATTCAAGTTAAACAAGCAACAGTGTCAGTCCAGGCTAACAACACTCGCAGACCAGTGAGTGAGAGCATAACACTATTCAAGCCCTACCACAAGTTACTGAGGCATGTCCTTCCCACCGGTAAAACACTGTGTGATTTATGGAAAGGATGTATTTCATAATTCTGTGCTATCATTCTGGGAGAACAAAGAAAAAAAACTTGAAAAATGGACTTCATCGTGTTTACACTTTCACTTCTGTGGTTCTTCTGTGAAAAGAACAGGAGGAGGTATGTATCTAGGTCATATTAATATTCCACAGAGCACTGCAGGGCTGTAAATCTGATTTTCTTTCATCAGGTCAAGGTAGCATGAACAGCGTCAGTAAATATCTAGCTTTATAGTAGGGCTGTGCGATATGACGATATATATCGTGTAATGATATATATCGTGTAAAAAATAATGTTTACTTTTTTACCTTTGGAAGATACAGAAAGAGAAGTATCCACATTAGCACAGCTATGTTGCCAGGCCTGAGAGTGCTGTTAGCACCTTTACTGCAGTGTTACTTCCTTGCATCAGCCTCATTTATTCTGTCACAAACTGCATCCCTGCCTGAGCAAACGGGTGTTTGCCTTTGTGTCCTGAACCTTCCAGCAGCCGCATATGACCTGCTGCAGATAACCTCTCACCCTCAGCTCACCAAAACAATGACATGAGATCCCTTGGATCTCTTCCACATCCGAGATGGACATCGCTCATCTCATCTGGGATTTTTCGCTTATCACCAGGCACCTGACAGAGGAGCTGATGCTATTCTCTGAGCTGTTTGATTAGCTTTGCGGAAATGTCCTCCTGAAAATTTCCTTTCTGCACACGCCCATCTGCTTTGCAGGGATTGGAACTGATTGACAGGTGTTGAGAGGTATAGATGCACAGTGCCTGTCCTTTAAGAACAGTGCTTTCCCACAGAGGAACCCTGACGCTGGGAGAGTGAAAAAACAGCACACAGAGGAATGTACGATGGAGAGGCAAACAGGGACACTTAACGAGGTCTTACACCTGATAACACTTCATCAGAAGTGACTTTCCCAGGTAACTCAGGATGGATGCACACACTTCCTCAGGCTTCTAATGCTTTAACCAAGCGTTTCTCAATCCTACTCCTGGAGCCCCCCTGCCCTGCATATCTTCTAACTATCCTTGCTCCAAACACACCTGATTAGTGTGATTAACATGCTCTTGATTAAATCAGGTGTGCTCAGCCATTCAAAAGTAGCAATGATGAGTTCAGTCAGGTAGGTAGAGCAGGGAAAGATGGAAAACGTGCGGAGCAGGGGGGCCCCAGGAGCAGGATTGAGAATCAGTGTGTTTAGCCAATGAGAACAGCGGCACCTGAAACCTTAACCCTAAGCATTTCAGTAGTGTTGCAAAATTTAAAAGCCATTAAGAACCTTAAGAACATAAGTAGTTCAACTTCAACAGGCCATTCAGCATAGCTGGAGTTATTTTGTCTGTAGTGTAGAATGTGAGCAGAACTGCATCACGCCTGATTCAATGCTGAGAACAGTAAAACGCAACGCGGTTTTTCAGCTTCAAGCCTCGAATCAGCCCAATTTAGCTACTAGCTTGCAGTCGTCATTAGTGCTAGCTAACGTTAGTTACAACGTTCGAAAGCGAAAGCTAACCTTATTCCTTTAGTATCGTAAATATCCATCTGTATAAATGGATAACATTGTAAAGAACTGTAACCTATGTAAGTCGCTTTGGATAAAAGCGTCTGCTAAATGAATAAATGTAAATGTAACATACCACAAAGATGTCTACGTTACGATTATGTAAACCTAAAATGACAAACACAAAGCTAATGAGTAAAACAGCCACAACCTGTCAGACCGTTAGTTCGCCCTCTCTAACATTCACCCGGCCGTGGTAGGCCAGCGCTACTCAATACACTTACTAGCTAACTTACGCTAGCCGAGCTGTGCTAGTTATCTGTCGTTAGCAAGCTGATTCACCGAGTGAGCTGTCCTTCAAAAACTGACAACAGCCGTGTTACACAACGTCTATCTAGCCAAACAACCGACAAAAATGCCACCTGCCATGTTCTGGTTTTCCATTCGGTTCGCCTGCTGCGGAAGGGCGGCATTTTTCAACGGCTGACCAAAGCGAGGCTCGCCACATGACGTGTGGAAGGCGCACTTTCCGTTGCGCTTGTTACGACCAGCTTCCCGCGCTCGAAATCCTATTATGAGAGATGGCTGTAAAAGAATAGCTAATTGTGGGTTATGCTAATAACTGTGGGTTATGTGAGTGTATCCACAAAAAAAACCCCGAAAATTAACCCAAAAGTGGCATGAGGCAGACCCCTCGATCCAAGGTAGCAAAAAGTGAACCTACCGCCTCCACAGCTCTGGTCGTGGGCTGCAGGAGCCGCGGGAGACACGGCGGTGATTTGCTCGGTTTGGTTCACCTTTATTTTAAATGATGCCACAGACACGACAGTCCAGCGCTCGGCCTCAGTAAACCGACGGCCGTGACTCCAAACATGCAGCCTTAAGAGTCCCAGTATAACAAAGTTATATCAAAACGATCTAACACGATGGTCGTTGCCGGCCTCAAACAAACTGTCCACCGGCGTCCCAGCGGAAACACAACGACCGAATTCATGCTACGCCTTCGCCGAATGCTGTCACCTGCTCTCCCCATCCAAACCGTGTCCCAGCCGTAGACACCAATGTCTCGGTCACGTTCAAAGATTCCGCCGGCGCCATGCGTTTTCCCCTCCTCTTCCGCTCTGAGATTCACCTGTATAATGATTATACGGAAGGGAGGCTGCCTCAAGCCGTGATGTCTTGTGACCCCATCCAAACATAGCCGACTCTACGCTTACCCATGCCCTTAACCAGCTATTACCGCACCTCGGTAATTTCTTAATAACTAAAAATTAAATTTGAAGTTAAATACAGCTGGATATAAAAAAAAAATAGTGGTTGAGGACTTCTCCGAGGAGACGAGTGCATGCTTAATTCAGTTTAGAATTGTTATTTAGTGTCCGCTGTGTGTGAGAGTTGTGAGAAAAGGTGCGAGAGCAGCCCCTTGCATCATCAGCACTTCCACTGACAGCAGCAATTGGGATTTACGCATATTAGCAGGTGTCTTGTGTATGAACTGGCAACATAGGCATTTGGTATCGGTAACACAAAGCAATGATCGTTATGCCATTAAGATTAGCATTCGCGATGAATAGGCTATAGGCTACTTCATACACATAAATTAATTTTTATTTAACGAGTCTGAGTGAAAGCTTTGAAAATTCCATTCATAACGTCACATTCTAATATAACATACGCTACTAATGTCATGAGCATTTAACGTGATTTAAATAAGATAAATGCCATCCTTGTTAAACAATCTCGCGTTGTAGCTTTCACAAGCACACAAGCTACGGACAATCTGCGCTGTTTCGCGATCATAAACATTTATTCTAATTACGCGACTGGTGTCGAATATTCTGTGAATTATTTGTTTTATTGTCAATCAAGGAGGATAAAGGGGAACAGGTTGAAAGTAATGATAGATTTAAAGGTAGTGTTCGGGCTTCCCCTGTTTCCAGCTCACATGCCGCCACCGATTGTGATAGATGAATGATGCAACATTACTAGGTAGTTGACGAGGCTACGTGACGTCCGTTGACCATTTTGATAATTAATAATTATTCAGTATTGCTAATTATTTCTCAAAACATCCCCAAGCATTAAATTCTTACGTAAATAACAACAGGGGAATTATTTAAAATGTTTTAATACGTTTATTTATTTTTCATCTGGCAGAGAGTTCTGTGATGTCTGCCTTTCCCAGCAGGGGGTGCTCCATCACCCCTACTTCCCACGTCTGTGCGTGAACATTGAAATCAAAGGCATTTTTGTGCCGCTTACCAGAGGTGGAAAACCCGGGCTTCAGAGAGTAAAAGTCCTACCATGTATTTGTTCTAGCCATTCACGAAACAAGGTGATTTCACTAATTAGCTCATCTACCTGGCTGAAGAGTGGTGCTAATTAAATTCAGCTGGTGTAGTGCATGGGTGTAACAAATACGTGGCAGGACTTTTACTTTCTGAAACTGGGGTTTTCCACCTCTGCCGCTAACGTACTTGAAATATTCGGCAATGAGCAACTTTACCCAACGTCAAATTTGTGTTGTTGTTGGCAAATACACGCGTATTCAAAATGTAATATTTAGCCATTAAATTTAAAAACATCTCTGAGGTATTTCTGCCCTTATTGCTGTGATTTCGGGTGCTTATTCAGATTTCCCAGGGCAATTTTGCCCGTCTCCGGGGGCAGGCTGAATGCACACAGCTATCGCCAGTTTTAAGTTTGGTATACTAAAGACTCAAGGTGTAGAGAAATGCAACCACGTGCGGGTTTTGGTGGGCATTAAGCAGAGTTGCACAGTTGATAATGTGCTGGCCGGATGAAGAAACATTGATGTTTCTTTGAAAGTAACTAATTGCATTGTATGTCGATGTTGATGCTGACAACTGAGCTGAACCCTCTACTTTCTTTCGTATTTTAATGTTGCCTTCTAGCTCAGTGGGGTTTTTTTTATCAACATTTTCATCAAGAGTGACCCATAATTCTCTCACCTCCTTGTGTTTCGGTACAGTCAAGCTCGTCTTCTCTCTTTGCGCAATGTCAGTACGTTCGTTACACCACAACATTTACATTTATTTATTTAGCAGACGCTTTTATCCAAAGCGACGTACAAAAGCGCATACAGTAAGTATAGCGACAGTACGGGGACAGGATGTGTACAGTTCCACAATGAGACAGCAGTTCTCAGCTGAGAGCAAAATCTGTTTGAGGACGCCGTACTAGTTAATTTACACAGCTACAGGGTATAGGGCAACTAACAAGATCTGAATTCAAACAGCGCAATGAGCAATGAAGGCGGTAACAATACCACTAGATGGCAACAAGGCACTTCTCCCATAACACTTCCCCTAAAGTAGTCTCAGAATGACATGCTTCGAACGCGTTGTTCTTCCTGCTGTTTGTGTTGCGCAAATGAAACGTGTCCCTCATTAGATCTAATAGTTGCACATTTGCTCTTATTTAAATTCCCTGAACTGCATTTTTATTAGTGTGGAAAAAGGTACACTACAAGTCAGTTTACGTACCAACATCTTCAGTGGGCCGATTTTAATAAAACAGTTTGTCAGTGTGTGCTATTTAATATATTGACGGATACAAAATAGGCATGTCAAAGTAAAGACCAAGCCCTACAGGCATAATATTGCCTGTGTGTCAGGAAAACAAGTTAGAAAGGAGAAGTTTTACAAAGAGATAAATACACTAAACTGTTCTATGATACAGAAACATCCAGAGATTTTTCCACTTTAAGTTGCTACTTAGATATCCTGTATGCTTTCTGTCATGTTGGAGTTTTTGAGAAGCAAAGGCATAGAGAAAGACTTTCACACAGCTGATGATGAAGGTCAGAGCCACAGCAGATTCCTGGCCCCTACGGATATATATATATATATATATATATATATATATATATATATATATATATATATATATATATATATATATATATTTAGCATTTAGGTCTTGACTGGTCGCCAGAGGTCTCCATAAGCAATGTGGCTTCTTATCTATGTATGATCTGTGGTCCCATGTGTCTGTCTCTCCAAACATCATGTCCCTGTACAATAGGAAGAAATGTAGAGATGTAGCAATGAATATTGGGACACACAGAAGGTGGTGTTATGTATAGTAAAACAAAGATACTCTCATGCTCTTTAGAGTAACTACCTATCTCTCTGGCACAGGCCCTTTGAGGCTTGCTGTATAAGCAGGGTCATACCAGTTAAGATCACATCAGCAGGAAATTGCAGAAATGTGGAAAGTACAGAATAAATATCACACCTACTAATGCCAAAACTTGGTCATGCAGCGCTTCTAATATTGTTGCCTCCTTATGGTTTTTTGCTTGTGTTGTACTCTGTCTCACTTGTAAGTCTCCTTGGATAGCGCCCGCCAATGACTAAATGTAAATGTAAAAGTAAAACTCTGATTACGCAACTCCTTGTAAATTAAAATCTTATTTTTGTTGACTGTCTCTTCTGTGTCTTACATTGGCAGGGCTGGCAGGAGAGATCCAGACACACCTGGAGCCCATCCTGTGGGACGTGTCTGTCTGTTGAGGAAGGTGAGGGGAGATAAAGCATGGCCTCTTGGATACAGAAAGAGTGACACACCTGGGCAGGGCTACAGGAGTGAGCTCTGTCGAGGGCGTTGGCTATGAAAGACCTCTTCTGTGCGCAGTGAGGGACACTGGGTGGCAGAGAGAAAAATCCCAGCAGCAGACACGATAGCCTGAAAAGGTCCAGTGTTTGCACTGGTAATTTATTTAGTCTTTGTTATTTTAGTTTGTTATTTTCAGTTGGTTGACTCATGTGGTTTCTTTATTTTCTGGCCTCTCACCTTCTTCATGATGAACGCTGGTCTGCAGACCAGAAACCATACAGTCGTACCTCCTGTCTGGTGGGTCCGAGCCAGACCATGCCATATGTAGCCTTTATTACTGACTTTACTTCATTCTTATTACCAGAGCTCTGAAACACACAGTTAGTAAAATTCACCTCAGTGCTGCCACACTTTAACACACAGGATGGGGGTTTGATGAAGTAGTACAGGGTTAGTAGTATGTAATAATTACACAAATAACACAATGGGCTGACGTTTCTACAGAGAACTGTGGCGCATTTCCTGATTCTGTGACTGTCATTCTATCACAATGAACTGACTTTTGGAGAGAACTGTGTATTTCGACAGTTTCGGGTCTCTCACCTCAGCATGCAGCATCTCAACTCCTCTGGCTCAAACTCCACCATCTCTGGGAACGCTGACCATGTGGCCCCCAGTGTTGTCATGGGACTGTGCTGTCTTGTTGGTGTTCCCGGCAACATCGCAGTAGTCGTCGTGATCGCCCACAACTTCAAGAGGGAGAACTTCACTCTGAAGCTGATGCTGAACCTGGCGGTCTCTGACCTCTTGTGCCTCATCACACTCCCAGTGTGGATCTACTCTCTGCTCTATGGCTGGAGCTTTGGTCCTGCTGTCTGCAAGTTCATCTCTTATCTTGTCTACTGCAGTTTGTTTGCCAGTGTGCTGACAGTCACCCTGATGAGTGTGCAGCGCTACCTGACAGTGCTGTACACCCAGTGCTGGGCCAGACTGCGTGGGACGGGCGAGAGGGTGCTGCTGGTCACCCTGTGGGGGCTGGCGGGTGTTCTCTCCTGCCCAGTCTTCGTGGTTCGGGATGTGGTGGCAGAAGAAAATGGAACAGTCCATTGTACAAGGCACTACAGGTCAGACACGGAGGAAGTCACCACCTTGCTCCTGGAGACTGTGTTGGCGTTTGTCCTTCCTTTCTCCATCCTGGTCACCTCTTACTTCTGCCTCCACAAGAAGGTCAACCAAACCGCTTTCTTCAGCAGCCAGAGGATGACCAAGCTGGTGACCAGCATCGTGGTGACCTTCTTCATCTTCTGGTTCCCCCTCCATGTCATCAACATCCTGGGTATTTCTGCAGTCTTCCTGAAATCCAAAACTCTGGAAAACTTCTGCAAGACCAGCTGGCTCATTACTACTGCTCTGAGCTTCATCAACAGCTGTGTTAACCCCTTCCTCTATGCCTTCGCGTCACGAAACCTCAGACAAGAGGCACCGCAGTCTGGAAACATGCAAAGTGCGTCCATCACTAATGTCTAATCTGTCTGTAGTTTCATACAAAAAATACATATTGAGAATATATTTTATATATTATATTATATATTAGCTCATATTTTTGAGCTCAAGTAATATATATGTAGTATATAGTAATATATAGTAATATATAAGTATGTAAATATGTAAAGTAATGCAACATAGTACTATTGTAATATAGTTTAATTGTATCTGCAACATATTCTTTGGCTGAGCCACATATTTCTCAGTATATATTACAACACATTTAATTTCCATGCAGGATCCTTGCTACTGCTGCTACAGCATACTGTCTCTGTCCCTACAACTGTCTGCTGCTTATCACATGTTCTGCCTGCAGGGATGAAATGTAAGGATTCAGACATGATTTTTATGCATTATCACTGATAAATCATCAACATACCATTCTTCCTGGGATTGATATGAACCCGTTCAGTCGTGAGTTTAGGTAGGCTTATTATCAGTTTATTTTAAATTTTTTGAAAACAAACCATATCTTTCGAACATCCTATATTATTACATTAATGGCACATAATATGTCAGTAGTCATTCAGACTTATATTTTATTTTGGTTGTGTATTCTGTTTTTGCTGTTTGTCGACTACTTAGTAAAAATAAAGTTTTTCAGCCTGAATGAGCAGGCCTGCTACTTTTTTATGAATTAAATACAATTTACCGGTGAAAAGGTCTGCATACGCAAATACTTGTTAATTAAAACCTCATTTTCCTGATGACTGTTGACGTGTTTTCTGTTAACAGTGATAGGTAGCAGGAGAGGCACCAACTTCATGTTTTCACACTTATTACTTGGACTCTTAACCCATTCAAAGTGATGTGGATACACAATGAAACCACATGCTCTTAATCAGTTCCTAAAACTGCACTATAACACAGAAATGAAACCTTGCATTTGAAATTACTTAGGGCTTCTTCTCACGTGAAAATATATCGGCACGAAAGGAAATGATGTCATGGGTTGACAGAAGTGCTAAGGATGGACTCAGTGGTTTGTAAAGAATGAAAAACAGCAGTCAGAAATAAAGCAAGGTAAGGTAAGGTGTGAGGCATCACACTTAAACCTCAAGCATTTTTCAAAGTTATTTTTATAACTTGGACTAGTGCTTCTTGTTGCTGTGAGAAGTACTCATGCCATTTATTGTTGATCACACAAAATAATGCATTTATCAGTGCATGCATGCCTGAAGACGAATCGCATGAATAAAATACAAGGAGTATTATATTCATTTGGACAGCAGAAACAGGATTCAAGATTATTGAAGCAAGTAATTCCTGAGTTAAAACACATTATGTTCATAAAATTAATATTTTATTATTTTCTCTTTTTTTCTCAAGAAAATTTATATTATATTTTATATGGACACTGATATTGGCACACGTATTCTTTGGCTAAGACTGGTCAGTGCTCTGGTGATGAGGCATTACATTACATTACATTACATGCATTTAGCAGACACTCTTATCCAGAGCGACTTCCAGCACAAAAGAACAGAAGTGCATCCATTCAAGTTAAACAAGCAACAGTGTCAGACCAGGCTAACAGCACTCGCAGACCAGTGAGTGTGAGCACAACACTATTCAAGCCCTACCACAAGTTAACTTGTGCAACCTAACTAAACAACAGAAGCCATGTACACTACGATACATCAGTCACTGAGTCTGTGCGATTTATGGAAAGGATGTATTTCATAATTCTGTGCTATTAATTGGGGAGGAGAAAGAAAAAAAAAACTTGAGAAATGGATTTCATCATCATGTTTACACTTGAACCTTTACTTCTGTGGTTATTCTGTGAAAAAAACAGAGGAGGACGTATGGTCCAGGGAGCACTGCAGGGCTGTAAATTTGATTTTCTTTCATCAGGTCAAGGCAGCGTCAGTAAATATCTAGCTGTACAGGAGTGTAAAAATACAAACTATGCACTGTAAGTCGCCTAGGTAAAGGGGTCTGCAAAGAAGATTATAAGAACATCAACAATATTAAAAAAATCAGGCATCTAAATCTGATCTTGCTCTTGAGCTTGAGCTGATCTTTTACAGGTCTCATTTCAGGAAGTTGGGAGAGATATAGGAAGTAATATGTGTTTTGCAAAATGCACTCACCTCTCATCTTTCATCAACATGAAGCATCTCAAAACCTCCGGCTCCAACCCAACCTTCTTTAACCCTGACAATCCGGATGCCAGAATGGTTATGGGGCAGAGATGTCTGGTCAGAATCCCCACAAAATAATCAGAAACTGTAGCAGAGTACACTGTAATTCCATGTCATAATGTCATCTGAGTTTTCT
This sequence comes from Megalops cyprinoides, assembly GCF_013368585.1. Classification (NCBI taxonomy): domain Eukaryota; kingdom Metazoa; phylum Chordata; class Actinopteri; order Elopiformes; family Megalopidae; genus Megalops; species Megalops cyprinoides. The sequence continues at coordinate 1,394,167 of NC_050595.1, forward strand.
GTAAAACTGTATGACCTGAGCAGCATCTCTGTTAAAAAATAATGTTTACTTTTTTACCTTTGGAAGATACAGAAAGAGAAGTATCCACATTAGCACAGCTATGTTGCCAGGCCTGAGAGTGCTGTTAGCACCTTTACTGCAGTGTTACTTCCTTGCATCAGCCTCATTTATTCTGTCAAACTGCATCCCTGCCTGAGCAAACGGGTGTTTGCCTTTGTGTCCTGAACCTTCCAGCAGCCGCGTATGACCTGCTGCAGATAACCTCTCATCCTCAGCTCACTGACATGCTGACGATCCCATTTCTGCAGGTCTGAGGGGCTTTACGAATGGCTGACCAATTCTTACTCGTTTCCTGTCAGACTTTCCGTGTGTAAGCACTAGTTCTTTCTTTGCACTATTTCATTTTAGTGATTATGGGTCGAGAAAAATTTCATTTGGTCGGGAGAGACTGCTGACGATGACGTCCCATGTGATGCGAAACGAAAGTTAGGAGGGTGAGTCAGCGCCAGCCCGTATCAGTCAGCAGCGGCGTGCACAGGGCGGCGAGCGCGGCTGCCATTGCTTAGAGCGAATCTGTTTGTTTGTTTGTTTGTTTGTTCGGTTGTCAGTTGGAGGCGAAAAGGAAGATCCGGATCAGCGTAGCACGAAAACCACCTTGCCCAGCATCAGTGACCCTCGCTGTCAGTGCCTCTCACCTCAGCATGCAGCGTCTCAACGCCTCCAGCTCCAACTCCACCTCCTGGACTCCATCTCCTGAGAACCTGGTCTCCTGCATGTTCCTGGGTCTGTGCTTTGTGGTGGGCGCCCTCGGCAACGGGCTGGTTGCCTGGGCGATACTACGGCACCTCCGCAGGGCGTCGCTGACGGTGAAGCTGATGCTGAACCTGGCGCTGACGGACATCCTGTCGCTGGGGATGGTCATTCCCTGGATGGTGGCCCTGCTGAAGGGCTGGCCGTACGGCCGCACCGCCTGCAAGCTGCTGTCCTATCTGGTGTACTGTGGCCTGTACTCCAGCGTGCTGACCGTCACGCTCATGAGCCTGCAGCGCTCCCTTCTGGTCATGTACCCACACTGCAAGACCTGGCTGCGGCCAGGCGGGCGGGGCGAGCGGGCCTTAGTGGGAGGCCTGTGGGCCCTGGCGTGTCTCCTGGCGACCCCAGCTGCCGTTCTGCGGGACCTCGAGGAGAGCCAGGAGGCAGGGGGCCACAGGCTCAGCTGCAGGCCGCAGTACAGCTCCGTCAGGGCGGAGGTGGCGGTGCTCGCCATGGAGACGCTGCTGGGGTTTGTGATCCCTGGGGCCGTCCTGGCCTGCTCGTACCTGTGCATCGTGAGGAGGGTGGAGCGCCTGCCGTTTGCCTCCAGCCGCAGGGTGAGCCGCCTGGTCACCTGGGTGGTTTCCGCCTTCTTCCTCTTCTGGTGCCCGTGGCACATCTTCAACCTGCTGCAGGTGGCGGCCGCCCTGAAGGGGGCGGAGCAGGGGGTGGGGCTGCGGGGCGTGGCACGGCGGTGCCAGAACGTGGCCGGCGCCCTCACCTTCCTGAACAGCGCGCTGAACCCCTTCCTGTACGCGCTGGCCTCGCGCAGTCTGCGGGGCACCAACAGCCTGATGCAGCGGGTAGAGCGGATCTGCCACTCCCGCCTGACGGACACGCCCGAGTCCGACTCCAGAAAGGCCTCGCTCTGCACCCAGACCGCCAACGTCACCGTCGCCACCACGACCCACCTGTGCCCCGGGCAGGTTGTGACACCAGTGTAAGTAAGAATGAAACAGGTGTCCGACAGTACGCCAAAATCCTGACCCTCCCGTGGATCTCTTCCACATCCAAGATGGACATCACTCATCTCATCTGGGATTTTTCGCGTATCACCCGGCACCTGACAGAGGAGCTGATGCTATTCTCTGAGCTGAGAGGAATGAGGAGGAATGTACAGAGGAGAGGTAAACAGGGACACTTAACAAGGTCTTACAGCTGATAACACTTCATCAGAAGTGACTTTCTCAGGATAGATGCACACACATCCTCAGGCTTCTAATGCTTTAACCAATGAAAGCTGCGCCACCTGAAACTTCAACCCTAATCATTTCAGTTAGCCTTGCAAATTTAAGAGCCATAAGAACATAAGTAGTTTAATTTCAACAGGCCAGTCAGCGTAGCTGGACTCGTCATTTTGTCTGTAGTGTAGGATAGAAAGGATAGGAAACCTGCATAACGTATTCAGAACAAAGTGCAGTTGTGTAGTTACGCATTCTCCTACAGGCACCAGTCATGAATCATTTCACTGGGGAGGGAGAATTACAGTCAGCCGAAGCAGCATGTGCAGGCAGGTAGCAGCAGCAGTAATAACAGGCATATTGAGCTTAAGGGCTCCTTCCCCATCACGCATCTATTATTTTTCACCTAATGTACTCTTATTATATTTTAAGCCTAATTAGTTTCAAATATTTTAACATATTTTGTATTGTAAATTTGTATTGTCCATTTTTTATATTACAATTTGTATAATTTTTTAAACTACTATTTTAAAATTCAAATAATTTTGTCTCATTTATTCAAGTAAAAACTGAACCATTCAGAAAAACTTCAATACAGAAATATACTTCCCTCTCAACATGCTACATGGCTTTTATAAAAATGAATAAATGTGTATGTTTGCAACTAATACATTTATAATTCCAAATTTTCATGTTTTAACATCAGCTCACAGAAAGGATGTGTTCATGAACCCACAGATCACTCATATGCAAGTCAGCTACAGCGATTCACTAAATAAATACATTCACATGAAACGTGGCTCTGTTTCACCCAGAAACACTTTTCCAATTGATATCTATCCTGGAACATGCACTGCGTATTATATTCTAAAATATGCAGGGTAAAACATGCATTTGAAAAGCACATTATCTGAGGTATTCAGCCATACCTCTGGCAAAGATAAAGGACAAACAGTCTGCTCTGTGCCAATAGCAGGCACAATGTAAATGCACTGTGGGCAGAGGGAAGTAATCATTGAGGGAATTTCTGCACGGAACTGTGTTCTAGGTGCTTTCTCTCAAGTGTTAAAGAAACAGTGGGCCACAGCGGCATTTCCTGAGAACTGGCCATGCGGTTGAGGTGAGAGAGACAACAGGGACAGGCTTCGGGGCAGTGAATGCTGTGAGCAGACAGTGTGTGTGTGTGTGTGTGTGTGTCGGGGGGGGCTGCCACAGTGGTATCATCTCTCGGTTCCCAGCTCTGCTCTCGGCCACAGAGACCTGTACGCACGCAATCCCCGCCCACCCCCCCGGTGTAAGGCATCGGGTTGCAGACTCGCCTGCAGCATGCAGAGATGGCAGTGTGGCGGAGGAGCACCCTGCACCCTGCACCCTGCACCCTGCACACAGCTTCAATACGAGCCTGAGGGTGGCTGACACAGTTAATATCGACAAAATAGCCACAGGATATACACTCTCTTTTGAGAACCACATTCTCAGCTGATTGGCTTATTGTTACAGAAGTACCATTCTTTTAGCTGCTTAGCAGATGCTCTTATCCAGAGCAGCTTACATTACAATGTTCACCCATTTATACAGCTGAATATTTAAGTTGCTTGCCAAAGGGTACAACAGCAGGGGCCCAATTGGGAATTGAACTGGCAACATTTGGGTAACAGTACATCACACTGCCACCCCAACTAAAAGAGGACTCCTATTTCATCTTAGCATTTAAAAACAAGGGCAGGTACTTCAACAGAATCATAATTAAGACAAGGTCAAAGCAGTGATATATTTTGGCATATTGACTTCATTAAACTCAGTGTTACGCTGTACTCTGAATGTCGAAACGTTTGACTCTTGAAGCCTTATTTTTGTGCAGATGCGCAGAGCGCAGATGCTTGGTGAAGGTGAAGGTAGTTACCTTAACGACAGGCTCAGAGCGCTGGCATGCAGACTGCAGGGGGTGGCACACAGCAATGGCTTCCGACCAAAGCGTTTATCACTGAAGCCAACAGATCACAGAACTAACCACATCACAGAGACCTCCGCGTCTCTGATGATCTGGGGCTCTGAAACCCTGTGGCAGGGTATGACTCAATGCTCCGAGCCTCGGGTGAAGGCAGCCGTGGGAGCCGGCTTCCACTGCCTCTTACACAGTATTAACCCTCACAATATTCATAATCTGCTGTCCCCAGTCTCTCAGAGTTGTAGTTTTGTGGTGAATGTCACGTTACAGTGAATTTCACTGCCTGTACAGTGACTGAATTCACATCTGACACCTCTAGTCCAGCTGGTTAAGGAGTCAGAGTCACACACTATTGTAAGCTTACCCCAAACCCCGCAGTGCTCATCCTGCTGTGAAAATTACCTGTTTCCAGGTGAAATCCTCCGTCTGGCAGCGGCACAGACACTTCCTACATCGTCCCTGACAGACTGGGATTCCCAGTCATGCCAAATTCCACCGAATCCGGTGCTCCCACGAAGGCAGGGAACGCACCGCCCCCCCCCCCCCCCGGCGCTCACCTGCAGCTCACCTGCAGCACACCTGCAGCACACCTGCAGCACACCTGTGATCAATGTTCATTTGTGTCCCTTATACAAATTTCTGTTGACCTTAACTGAAAATAATTAGTCATTACATGTTTTAGGGCCAAGAAACATTGATGTACAAGTAATTATGCTTTGTTGAGATAGCTGCAGAGGCGGCCGATATTAACATAATAAGAAAAATATTCTTACAAAAAAGTTTACATTCGTACAAACACACCTCCAACGACACTTTCCTGTCACACAGGATGTACTGCAAAATGAGTGTTAACCACTCAGTAAAACAAGTCAGAAGCAACTGGAAAAAAAACCTGTGTACACAGTGTGTCTGCCAGCCAGCAGCGGACCGCCGGACACAAACCCCGCATCACAGCTTCAGGGAGACGCTTCCTTTTGTTTTTCGGCAGAGGCTCATGGGAAGGATGACACAGAAAATGCAGCCTTCTTTGGGTGTCACAGATCTGAACACACTCATCAAACATCGCCACAACGATGGAGACACAGTCCATTTACATAGTTTATTATTTTTTTAATGAAAATATATTAAACATATATTTTCCAGTTAGGCAATATACAGTATGTCCTTAACGTATTTCTTAACAACTTTCAAATCTTAAAACACAGATTTGAGAACAGAATACCAGTACGACAAATACCAGTAGGCTTTCTTACGTTTTTAATGTACACTTTTGCACCAGAAGGGCTTCCACCATCTGCACAACAACATGTTGCATTTCCTCTCATGTTCTGAGTTACACTGAACTACCACACGTTCTCCCACGCATCTGACACTTAGAACGTCCACATGGTTTCAAACATCGGATAAAAGACGTCACAGATACGTGTCCCTGGCCATCTTCCCCAGGAAGCACAGAGTTCCTGCGAGTCTTCTGAGTGGAAATCAGGCTATGAACAGAATCGCCACCATGCCCAGCTGACCAAATAAATATCTGCATGACTTTGTAACAATGTCAGCATCACCCCGCTGCCCAGAGAACCCCCTGCAGCCCCGCAGAGGCGTGGTGTCCATTTGCTTCTCCTGTGCCTGTGCAGATGGAAGGGCCCCACGCACCCTGAGGGCAGGACCCAAACCCCTGGCCCGCAGGGGGCGCCACTGCCGTCCAGGAGGGGCTGGGAGAGGCGTTTTCCAGAGCAAGGCCTCCACGTCATGGGAGCACGGGGCCGCGGCGCCGGTCCAGCAGTAGACTGATGTGAGGGCCCAAGCTATGGGGGGCATTCTGGAGCATGGAGCATCCCGGAATTCCACAACACTTTATAGAGTACGGAGCACCCCGGCATTCCAGAACTCTCTACAGAGCATGGAGCACCCCGGCATTCCAGAACTCTCTACAGAGCATGGAGCACCCCGGCATTCCAGAACTCTCTACAGAGCATGGAGCGCCCCATGATTCTGGAACCTGCGGGCTGCATGGAGACCCATAAGGCTTAGCGCTCTTGAAAAATGAGGCGCATGGAAAAGCTGACATGGCTCCCAGGGAAACACCTTTCTGTTCCAAAAACAGCCAAATCATCACTTCTCAGAACCCTGCGTCTAGCCCATCCCCACCCCATGCTGGGTCTGGCTGTTCCGCTCCCCGGCCCAGCCTCAGCAGAGGAACACAGGAAGCTATTAAACCTGACTCAATCTGCTTAATTGGGCTCTTTTAATTAGCACGCAGACCTCTTCAAATTAAACCGGTCCCATGATGGAGGAAGCCTGAGGAAGAGATTAACTGTCTCACAGTCGCATGCTCTCTCCTGCCCCCTCTCACAGCAGGAAGAAACACACACTCGTTTTTCTTCACATCCCTCCTTCCGTCTCTCTACAGGACAGCAAAAACAACCTTTTAAACCCATAAATCAGCATCTGGGAAGATAACAGGATTAAGTACTTCAACAGACACTTTAAATTTTAAACACCCTTAATTCATTTCCTGTAATAAGAACAATTATAATAATTATCATAATAATAATTACAGTATAGCAATAATAATGACAATAATAATAATCAATACAGTCTAAAAACTACTGCTTGTCTTTTTTTTTGTCATGTGATCTTCAAAAACATATATAGTTCATTCTCTTTCACCGTCTGTTTTCTCTCCGCTAGTAGTAACTTAAATATTTACAATGATTCATTTACAACTGGAGGCCCTGCCCAGTCTGATAAAGCTGTCCTTTTTTCCGAAATTAAAAAGCACGAAAAAGACGAAGATGTTTGTGGGGGTGGGGGGGGGGGTGTCGGGGGGTCCGTGCGTCCAGCCTGCAGCGATGGGGGGGGTTTGGGGATTGGGGGGGGGGGGGGGTCCCGTGCTCACATGGCCGCCAGCTGACCCAGCGCGGTTCGCAGCTGCTGTGTGCAGTTGGCCAGCTCACGCACCCTCTCCACCATGTCCCGCGCGGCACCAGGCGAGGGGTACTGCAGCGCTGCCGTCTTGGTGCTCACCACGATGTCCTTCAGCTTGTCGCACAGGGCGTTGCTGTGCTGGGCCACGCGTGCCCGCACCTCGGGCGACTTGGCCTGCCGCGACAGCGTGTCGCCGATGAACACCAGCTTGTGGGCGCTGAGGATGACGAACTTGCTGTGCGCCACGAAGATCTTGGGCGGCTGGTTGTTGTTGATGGAGGAGTAGAAGGCGTCGACGGCGTTGGTCAGCGTGGTGATGTTGGCCTCGCACTGCTCCGAGTAGAAGAGCAGTAACTGCCGGTCGCCCACGCTCAGCTTGCTCCGCGTCGCCGGGTAGTGAGAGGGCGGGGTCCAGCTCGACAGGTCGTTGTTGATTGGTCGGGTGACTTCCTGCTCCAGCCGCTCAAACTGTTTTAACTGGAGGAGGGAGCAGAGGAGGAAAGGGGGAGGAGTCAGGCTTTCCATGGCCAATCACACAGGATTAAGTTCTCTCACACCTACGACAGAGCTACAGCAGACTCCGAAACTCCAGAATCTGATCCAGGATCAGTTTAATCGCCCTGTTCCAAACCCACACAATATGGAAGAGGGCTGATCCAGGGACAGGAATCTATCTAACCCTACTTAAACACAGTCAGGAAGCAGGGTCATTTGGGTCAAGTTCAGTACACACACACACACAAACTCGCTCACACTCACCTGCTGTTGTTCCAGCTGAATTTTGTTCTGCCGAATAATGTTCCCTTTTTCTAATAATTGCTTCTGATTTTTCTCAAACTCCTCCTTCCCCTGAAACAAAGGGAGATAAAAACAATACTTATATTCAGGAAACTAAACACACACACACACACACACACACACAAACACACACACACACACACACACACACACACACACACACACAGTCTCCTTCTTCTCTTCCACCTCCTTAGAAGCAAGGTCAGAGAAACACAGCCGAAGCTTCAAAGGGAAGCGATCAGAGGCCCAAGTTTGAAGCTGCTTCATGTTTCAGAGCCGCAAGGTGACCTTCAAAGCTTGTTTTACTCTGCACCAACCAGAAACCAGAACATTCTCAAGAAAAACTACCTACAAATGATGCACCTGCACACTGTAGCATGCATGTACTGTATCTCGCGCTGTACAGAGCAGCACATAGCATTTTTACCATCCACACCTTAATCTCTCAACCACAAAAACACTCTGCCAACACTGAAACAGTTTCTGAAAGCTTTGGCACAGAGAACAATCTGTCAACAGCCAACAGCTGCACAGCCTCTCCTTCCAGAGTCAGTGACCCTGCCCTAGTGGGAGACACCACCTCCCGCTGGATGCAATTCCTGCATGTTATGCCTGATGCAGCCAGCAGGTGGCAGTGTGGGGCTTCAGCGGACATGCAGCAGTGTTCATGGAAAAAAACAGTTGAAGTGAGAAAGGGTTTTACGCCTTGGAAATCACACAGAGGCCTTACTGCTCCTACGGTTCACTGTAGCTGTGAGGAACTGCAAAGTGATCTTCTAAATTTAATAATGTGCTCCAAATACAAAAAGAGGGTGTTGCTTTTTGTCTTTAATTGGTGTGAAGAAAGAGTTGTGTCCACTCAGCTGTGACGAACAGCGCTCTGATAACACCCCCACACTCTCGCCCAGTGTCAGGGATCCTGGGCACGGACGGGACAGTGTGACGGGACAGCGTGACGGGACAGCGTGATGCAGCGTGACGGGACAGCGTGATGCAGTGTGACGGGACAGCACAACAGGACAGCGTGACGGGACAGCGTGATGCAGTGTGACGGGACAGTGTGACGGGACAGCGTGACGGGACAGCGTGACGGGACAGCGTGATGCAGCGTGACGGGACAGCGTGATGCAGTGTGACGGGACAGCACAACAGGACAGCGTGACGGGACAGCGTGATGCAGTGTGACGGGACAGCGTGACGGGACAGCGTGATGCAGTGTGACGGGACAGCGTGACGGGACAGCGTGATGCAGTGTGACGGGACAGTACAACAGGACAGCGTGACGGGACAGCGCGATGCAGTGTGACGGGACAGCGTGATGCAGTGTGATGGGACAGTGTGACGGGACAGTGTGACGGGACAGCGTGATGCAGCGTGACGGGACAGCGTGATGCAGCGTGACGGGACAGTGTGACGGGACAGCGTGACGGGACAGCGTGACGGGACAGCGTGATGCAGTGTGACGGGACAGCGTGACGGGACAGCGTGATGCAGTGTGACGGGACAGCGTGACGGGACAGCGTGATGCAGTGTGACGGGACAGCGTGACGGGACAGCGTGATGCAGTGTGACGGGACAGCGTGACGGGACAGCGTGATGCAGTGTGATGGGACAGTGTGACGGGACAGCGTGATGCAGTGTGATGGGACAGTGTGACGGGACAGCGTGACGGGACAGCGTGATGCAGTGTGATGGGACAGTGTGACGGGACAGCGTGATGCAGTGTGACGGGACAGTGTGACGGGACAGCGTGACGGGACAGCGTGACGGGACAGCGTGATGCAGCGTGACGGGACAGCGTGATGCAGTGTGATGGGACAGTGTGACGGGACAGCGTGACGGGACAGCGTGATGCAGTGTGACGGGACAGCGTGACGGGACAGCGTGATGCAGTGTGATGGGACAGTGTGACGGGACAGCGTGACGGGACAGCGTGATGCAGTGTGACGGGACAGCACAACGGGACAGCGTGATGCAGCGTGACGGGACAGCACGACGGGACAGCGTGACGGGACAGCGTGATGCAGAGTGACGGGACAGCACAACAGGACAGTGTGACGGGACAGCGTGATGCAGCGTGACGGGACAGCGTGATGCAGTGTGACGGGACAGCGTGACGGGACAGCGTGATGCAGTGTGACGGGACAGCGTGACGGGACAGCGTGATGCAGTGTGACAGGACAGTGTGACGGGACAGCGTGACGGGACAGCGTGATGCAGCGTGACGGGACAGCGTGATGCAGTGTGACGGGACAGCACAACAGGACAGTGTGACGGGACAGCGTGATGCAGCGTGACGGGGCAGCGTGACGGGACAGCGTGATGCAGCGTGACGGGGCAGTGTGACGGGACAGCGTGACGGGACAGCGTGATGCAGTGTGACGGGACAGCGTGACGGGACAGCGTGATGCAGTGTGACGGGACAGCGTGACGGGACAGCGTGATGCAGTGTGACGGGACAGCGTGACGGGACAGCGTGATGCAGTGTGATGGGACAGTGTGACGGGACAGCGTGACGGGACAGCGTGATGCAGTGTGATGGGACAGTGTGACGGGACAGCGTGATGCAGTGTGACGGGACAGTGTGACGGGACAGCGTGACGGGACAGCGTGACGGGACAGCGTGATGCAGCGTGACGGGACAGCGTGATGCAGTGTGATGGGACAGTGTGACGGGACAGCGTGACGGGACAGCGTGATGCAGTGTGACGGGACAGCGTGACGGGACAGCGTGATGCAGTGTGATGGGACAGTGTGACGGGACAGCGTGACGGGACAGCGTGATGCAGTGTGACGGGACAGCACAACGGGACAGCGTGATGCAGCGTGACGGGACAGCACGACGGGACAGCGTGACGGGACAGCGTGATGCAGAGTGACGGGACAGCACAACAGGACAGTGTGACGGGACAGCGTGATGCAGCGTGACGGGACAGCGTGATGCAGTGTGACGGGACAGCGTGACGGGACAGCGTGATGCAGTGTGACGGGACAGCGTGACGGGACAGCGTGATGCAGTGTGACAGGAAAGTGTGACGGGACAGCGTGACGGGACAGCGTGATGCAGCGTGACGGGACAGCGTGATGCAGTGTGACGGGACAGCACAACAGGACAGTGTGACGGGACAGCGTGATGCAGCGTGACGGGGCAGCGTGACGGGACAGCGTGATGCAGCGTGACGGGACAGCGTGATGCAGTGTGACGGGACAGCACAACAGGACAGTGTGACGGGACAGCGTGATGCAGTGTGACGGGACAGCGTGACGGGACAGCGTGACGGGACAGCGTGATGCAGTGCGACAGTACACTCTATTCTACGTGTGATATAGGGTCAGCACAGGAGTGTGTCTGAACCGTGCGCCTTATTATGCATTTTTGTGAGAATATATGTTTTCAAAACAGAGGCACTCACACACTGCCAGACTACAAAGACGGAGATGCCCTTGACTGGTTAACCACAACACTGAAGGAAGTGACATCACAATGCTTACCTCTACAACAGTCGAGTTTATATGCCAACAAAAGCATCAGACTCGAGTCTCGGAGAGTGCCAGAGACTCAAAGATACATGACTCCTACTCAGCAGTACTACGGACAGGGAAAAGCTATGAAGGATAATCATGTCCGTATGATGTCAGTTTTGCTGATACCCAATACTTTGTGACTGTTCTGTTCCAGGATACTTTTCACACTGAGACTGTTACAGACAAAGAGCTAAGGTATCTACCTGGAAATACAAAATGTCACAGAGACAGGTGACAGGTGACAGGTGACAGGTGTACCTGTAAGTGCAGGTACAGACAGGTGACAGGTGACAGGTGTACCTGTAAGTGCACGTAGTCGTAGTCCTCCATCCAGCCCTCCTCCGTGGTCTCGTAAGGCCGGTCTGGGGACTCCTCCTCGGCTGTGAACTTGGGCGGGGACGGCAGGGGGCGGGACTGGATGTTGGCCCGCTCGGGTGCCCCCGTCTGATAGGCTGTGACGTTGTTGTTGTTGGCGAGCTGGCCGAGGGGGTCGGCGGCGTGGGGCACGGGCGGCAGAGGCAGCTGCTGCTTGGTCCGTTTGAAGAGCAACGAGGCGTTTCCGTGCAGGAAGGACGCCAGCTGCTTGGTGTCGTCAGGCACGCCCCGAGCGCACATGACCAGGCGGTCCAGGTCGTCGCCGCCGGGACAGGGGGTCATGAGGGCCCCAGGGGCCCAGCCCACGCCGTCCAGCGCCTGGCTGTGCCGCAGCAGCCCCTGGTACCCCTCCTCCATCTTCTGCACCTGCTTGCCCAGCTTGGCCTGCAGAGTGCGGTCGGTGGCCTGAGCGGCGTTCACCACCGCCCCGCGGGCGAAGTCCAGCAGGTCCCGCACGGCCGCCTTCACCCGCTCCACCGCCTGCCGGATGGCGGGCAGGTTGGCATCCAGCTGCTCGGGGGCGCGCCAGCCCCCACTGATGAAGGACATGAGCAGGGAGACGGAGCCCTCCACCCCCTGCTGCAGCCGGGCCAGCCGCTCCATCGCCTGCTCCAGCTCCAGGTTCAGCCTTCCTCCCAGCGAGGAGGAGGAGGAGGCGGGCGGCTCCTTCACCGGCACCAGGTCCAGGGAGGATGTGGAGAGGTTGGAGCGTGTGCTGCCGGTGCTGGAGGCCGACAGCCGCTTGAAGCTGACTGCGGGATCGTCGGCCCCGGGGCCAGCGGGGGCGGGGTCTCGCACCACCTGCGGGGGGACGTCATACACGTAGTCTCCTGCGTCGTCGCCACCCGCCGCCCGCTCGCGGGGGAAGTCGTACACGTCCTGCGGCCGCTCAGACGGGCCCGTCTTGCGCAGGCTGGCCGGGATGTCGTAGATCTCCTGGCCGAAGGGGGCGGGGCCGTCGCCGTGGCGTTTGCCGCTCAGCGCCGGGGGCGGGACGTCATACACGTCGTCGGGCAGAGCCTCCTGGGCCGGTCCTGGAGACAGGAAGCCCTGATTCTCTGGCCCTTTCTTCATCTTGGTGAAGTGGGGTGGCACATCGTACGTCTCCTCTCTGATTGGCCCATCTGGAACGTCCTTGCTGACGGACGGCGGGAAGTCGTACACCTGTGAGAGGAACAGAGATGCTGAAACACCGACCACTTCCTGCTCCTGACCAGCCACTTTAACACCTACTGCGATTGGTCAAGGTCACAGTGATGTCATGAAAAAATCCACATTTATGTGACAGAAGACTGTCCTTGTGTGTGTGTGTGTGTGTACGTGTGCGAGTATGAGTATGAGTGTGAGTGTGAGCGTTTCTCACCGTTTGCTGGGACAACAGTTGGCTCTTATCCACACTGGGGGGCGTGTCATAGATTTCCTGACCTCCGTCCCGGCTGGGGGGGCCTTTCACAGCCATGGGGGGCGTGTCATATACCTGGAAGACAGGTGAGACAGGTGAGGAGACCCGCAGAATTCACACACACACACACACGTGCGCACACACACACACACATACACACACACACACACATGTGCATGTACAGCTGAATAAACACCTTTCTCCGTACACACACGGCACCCTCACACGTTACTGACGCACATCAGCATCCTCCCATTTCCCAGAATTCCTCCCTGCGCAGTGCAGATGTTGCTGCAGGAGCACCATCCTGTCAGAGTGTGTGTGAAACGGACGTGATTTCAGGACCTTCAGAGAGAGAGAAGCAGCAGCTGAACCACAGCGGCTGGGGACACGCAACAGAAGCATATTAAAAAAGGAGACTCTAATTAAATCAAGCTTTTGGGAGCCTGTTGGTTTAATCCAGTTCAGTGTAGATCTGGTGTCAGGGATGTGCCCCCCCCCACTCTGTATCCTAATCTGTCTGCTCCTCAGAGTCCCTCCTCTCTCCTCCGCTGTCCTTGTCAGACTCAGACAAATTTTCTCATCTTCTTTCTATTCTCCGTTTCATCTCCTTTAGTCTTCACTCTGTCTCTCCCCTCACCACCATCCCTCTCTCCTCCCCCTTCTCCCTCTTGCCCCCCCACTCATCTCTCCTTCTTGTCATCTATCCAGAAAAAACTGAGGGATGATTCAGGCCCTGTCTGAGTGTGTGAATGTGTGTGTGTCTGTGTTTCTGTGTGTGTGTGTGAGGGGGTGGGGGTCAGAGTGGGGCGCTGATGATCTGATATGGAATCTCTCTCACGCTCCCACAGCAGGGAACACTTCCTGTCTCTGAGAAGAGGATTGTGGGATACGTCCTAGAGGTTTATGGGATGGGCAGATAGTGCAGGATCAGTACAGCAAAGGACACCACGTGAGAAACCCAAACCCGGTCTGTCAGTGTGTCCCACAGAGTCCAGCTAACACACAACATTCTAACAAAAGATTGAAACTGGGTAAAATTATTAATCACTGCTATTATAATATGTCTGACACTGGGTGGGGAAAAAATAAATAAATATAAATCAGTAAATCTTCCAAACGTCAAATCCCCAACATTCTTCCTCATTTTCTCCTCTTTTGTCTTTTTTATTCCTTAAATACGGAACTCACACATGTATTCATGCAGGTACTGTATACACGTGTCCACGATTCCACTCACACACACACACACACACACACACACACACACACACACACGCACACACGCACACACACACACACACGTATACACACAGATGCACACAGGCATACGCACACACATATACGCACACAAAGTTTGCTTTAGATCCATGTACTCATGGGGAAGTGTGTTTGGCAAATAGCTGCAGTGAGAGATAAGGGCCCGGCGTGTGAGGCGTGAGAATGCGGCATGCCCTTGCAGGCTGAGAGGGAAGGCCTCCGTCTCTTTGCGCTCAGTACTGCAGCCCGTCTCCACGCTGCCGCCTGAAAGGGCTGAACCGCAAGATGGAATCTGTCCTGCACGCCTCGGGAGACCCAGCCCGCAAGCCTCCCACAGCACAACGGGGTCACTTTGCACCCCGACATCAAACACAGTCATCAGGCTTTTTCTTCAAGGGTCCATCAGATGGGGGGGTGGGGGGGGGGGGATCAAGGGAAAGACAGCACCTCTTTGTGATGTCACGAGTTGCACATTCCGGCAGAGCTGGGCTCTGATTGGAGCGATTTCGGCCACGGCTGAGATCTCCTCAGAGGAGCACCTCCTCATGGACAGGGGCACCGCCATTAGCAGCAGAACCCAGCAATCCCATGATTCCACAGGGTCCCCTACCCTATCCGCTACCAGCTACCAGCTACGCACTCGCAGCCAATCAATGCAAGAGTTTCTATGTTTGAGGTGCGAAAGCACATTCACGCGTCTTTTAGAGTGTGCTGCGTGCACTTTGCCACCTCTTGAAGGAGGCTGTGTGTCTCACATAGAGAAAGACATAGAATGCACAGAGTGTGCGCATGCAGTTGTGTTGGGGGGCCGGCTTCTTCCCTGCTGCACGGGCTGCTGGTTAACCCAGACTGAATGGAAGGACCGTGACGGAGTTCATGCGTTTCCCGTTTCCCGTCTTTCTTTGTTTTCTCCTTTTTTTCATCATTCCTCTTGTGTCCTCCCCTCCCCGTCATCTTTTCTCCTTCTCTTTTTTCTTTTTCTCCCTCTTTCCTCTCACATTCTCCCCCCCCAAACCCCCACCGTTGTTCCCTGCTCCGCTGTGTCTGACATTTAGCGGTAGCAGCAGATTGTCAGTTCAGTGAATGGGTTGTCCTCCTTATCGCTGCTTCAGGGCCCTGCCGAATCATTTTCCCTTTACGGTAGGAAATGAGGAAATATCACGTTTATTGTGCTTTAACCTTCAAATAAACGGACTCCATCTCTGAAGCCAGAGAGCTGCTGCTGGGCTTCTGATGGGGAAAACCTGCCTTTACGTCCTGACGCCTCCAGATATAGAAATCCACTTCCTCTGCTCCTAATGTGCAACCTTTAGTAAAATACCCCTGCGATGGGCGAGCCTCCATGGGTTTGGGCTGAGCAGAGAGGCAGATATGATTTCAGATTCTGCACACATCAAATATTAATAAGGGAGCAAAACGCTGCAAAGATAGATGAGGTCTGGAAGCAAACCCAGGGCTAAACAGAACTAACAACTGATCTCCTGAAAACACCACAGTTCCTGGCTCTACCGCATACAACATCATCAATGCAGAGGCCAGACAGAGCAACACACACCCTGCAGACACAGCTGTGGGAGGTGTTTGGGTGTGGTGTAGGCGTGGGAGGTGTTTGGGTGTGGTGTAGGCGTGGGAGGTGTTTGGGTGTGGTGTAGGTGTGGGAGGTGTTTGGGTGTGGTGTAGGCGTGGGAGGTGTAGTTTACCTGCTGGTTGTACTGGGCTCTGGTTGGAGGAACGTCATAGATGTCCTGGGAGAGGGGCAGGTGACGAGGGACATCGTACTCATCCTGCTCCGTCTTCCCGGTTTCGTACACATACACCTGGCCGACACGTGTGGGCACTACCACCTGGCAGGGAGAGAGTAGGAGAGAGAGAGAGAGAGAGAGAGAGAGAGAGAGAGGGAGAGAGAGAGGGAGAGAAAGAGAGACGTCAGGCCACACTGCTGTTATGTCTCACACTTGATTATTACAGATATCACACAAATACTGATCATTCTTGGAGCTCTGTCACTGCCTGGCTGACACTACAACTGCTCCCCCACTCCTGCTCAGGGAAAAATTCCTCTACCTCCATTACAAATGCATCCTATTTCCGAGAGACAGTCCGGATTAACTCTGACACCAAAAAACAAACCGGGTCCTAGTGGGTCACCGTGGGAACAGGGGCTGTCCTATTGTCTCCCTGTTTACTCACAGTATTACAGCCCTGGGGGCTTTTCCCAGTTGCCCCAGCCAGCGTGGGGTATTTACACAAGAGCAGACAGCGGCTTTACCGCTGGCCCCAAACACAGAGACGACACAAAGCCAGGGCAGCTGTGATTCCTGCTGAACTCAGTCCTCAGACGCACACACTCTCCAGCACCGCCTCACCCTGCCTCACCTGAACTCACTGACCCCAGGTCAGTGCTGGGTTTCCAAACATTCCAAGCATTCCACACACTCCGGCCGAAACCGGTTTTAATAATGCGGCTGCAGCTCGAGCTCAAACTCTCCGGAGTGCAAAATGAGGAGGAAATGCTGTCCACTGGTCAGACTTTATAAAAACTAGTAAAGAGGTAAAAAAAAAAAACAACAACATCAGTTCTAATCATTACAAAATGTGAACTGAAATCTGAAGTGATTTGTCTTCAACACAGTACCATTCGCCTTAGCTTTGACTTACAATGCATGCAGGTTTAACTTTTTTCTGTACAATTACAATTTTTTCATTTATTCATTTTTTTTTATTTATTCAATGAACTCAAAAAACTGTGTTTGCAATAAAAAGTAACACGTGTTTAATTGTCATTCAAAGTCAAGGACAAACATAAAATTCAGGCCTGTTTTTTTTTTTTAGATTTTTTGTATTGATATATGATTTTTCCCTCTCATTCAGCCAATGTGCAGCGCTTTTCCGGGAGAAATGCGTAGCAGAGAATCCAGATCTCTGAGATCACGCGGAGCAGAGCCAGACCGTATCATCCCCCACAGTTTCTACTGCATCAACTTCCACAGTTTCCCCGCTTCCACCAGCAGCCAATCCTCTGTGCAGTACTGCTGGCAGCCACTAGGGGCAGCTCTCCTGCATGGGCTGGGTGAACTTCTCCTGTCTGCTCCCTCCAGTCATTTAATCTCGCCTGAGAATCAATCCCCTCCAGACACAGGCTCTCACACACACTATCAGAGCGGCGAACATCTCTGTTTATTTACAGACAGGCTGCAGAGAAACTGCCAGTATTCTCACTGGATTTATGCTCAGCCTCTGCCCCTCTCTCTAGCTCCCTCTCTCTGATTGCTTCCTCTGTATTTTCTCCCACCCTCCTTCTCTCCTCTCCCTCTTTCTTCTTTCTCTTTCCGTCTCTCATTTCTCTCTTCCGCTTCAGTTTCTTTCTCCCTCTCGCTCGGCCTGTCTTGCCCTCTCACAGGATTCCACCCTAACCCTCTCACAGGATCCAAAGGAGTCGAGCTGGCTTTTTCAGTATGACAGGAGTTATCCAGTGTTTCCAGAGTGTTTTAGGAGACAAACACATGAGACCAACCCTTCTGTCCCTCTCTCATCCCTATTACAGAGGGAAACACCAAAATCCCCCATTCTAAAATACATCCACGACTAATGAATGAGGCTTATTAATGTAAAGGATTTATTTTTGCAGATGTCTACATGCTGTCTGTCCACGTGTTATGATCCATCCCATCCTCATGGTCTGACAGCAGGGGAAGCTGCCTCCTGGGGATTGGGTTTTATGGAGCCAGCCCCCCCCCTCCTTATGTTTAAATCATCGGCAGAAATGTGTGGGTGTCCACAGTTTCTCAGAGTCCGTCCCCGGGACACAGGTGCGGGCGAGGTAATGCACTGCCCTGCACTCTGTGCTGAGCACCGGCACAGGTAACAGGTGTGCTGCTACGCTGTTTCAGGGTAAGAGGAAAGCTGCTTTGGAGAGCTGTGTGGTTCGCAGACACTGACGTGCCCCCCCCCCCCCCCCCCCCCCCCACAAACTCAGTGTGAGTCTTGACAGGGTGGGCACAGGCTGAGTGGAGGATGTCACCCAGGCGCTGAAGTGAGATGCTCGCTCTGGGGGTGCCCTCTGTGGGCACGGGGGGGGGGGGGGGGGGGGCATGTCCCAGACAGCCGTCAAATCCTATTCATCCCGCCAACCCCATCACTGTGTGACCCCCCCTGCCTCAGACACACACACACACACACGTACACTCGTTTGCACGCACGTGCACACACGCGCGCACACACGTGCACACACACACACACACACACACACAGATTTGCTGCAGAGATCTGCAATCCATAACTCTCTTGGGAAGCAATATTAATAACACCTATAAATATATACCTCTAATTTTATGCATTGTTCTTTGGCACACCTTCACCGATATTGATAAGAAATATAAAACTCCGGATTTTTCTTCATTGTTTTGATCATTAACAAGCATCTAAATACCCGCTCCAAATAATCGATTAGCGATCTCCTGTTCGCATATTCCAATAATCAAATAATCGGTCTCGTACCAGCTCGCTGCACGCGCGTTTATATGGGCTACACGAGTGGTTAGGTTTATAGGTCACTCACACCGTGTTTGATACACACACACCGCACTTCACGGAATCAATGGCGCTTTGTTGACCGGTAAAAACAGCAATGTGACTGCAAATCACCTGCTCTAATCTGGTTACCAAATTCATGCTGCATCTCCTCTCCTGGCTCTAGCCCTGTAGCTATGGCAACCGGTGTGAGAGACAGCGGCCCTTCAGGACTGACGGACGCACGCACGGTACGCCGAAGGATGGCGAAAACAGGCAGTTGCTGTGAATCGGTGAGTGTCTGTCTTCACCGGTATGTGCTCCGCTGACAGCACGATGTACACGAATTGTCGATCCCTGCACTCCGCCACATGCGACGCCATGTCGCGGTCTGCTTCAGCCGCTTAGCTGCGGGGTAAAGGCCAGTCTGTGTTCGCGGATCAGACCGCACAGAGCCGCTCTCTCGCAAATCATACCGATTCCGCTACAGACACGGTGCGAAAGTGGCTGCAATCAAATCTGAATTCTGGCAAGCCATACCAGAGCAGCTCACACCGAGAACAATTCCACTAACTATAACGACAAAGTATGTACATTTCTCCTTTCTCACACTCCAACGATAGCCTAACTATAATAACGGCTTCTAACAGTAACGATAGCCGTCGCTTGGGATCGCTTTCAGAGCAATTTCTTAATACAGTGTGCCACTCCCCTCGTAATACATAATAATATGTAATGTAATCTCCAGCCAGTGCTCCTTTAAATGAAAAGGTAATTACGCAGAAAGAGTCATTGAAAGCAATTGACAGCGGTTTTCGTTATCAGTACGTGTGATGTCAGACGCTTGACATCTTACACCGTGTCTGGCCGATGCTGCGCCAAACCAAGCCCCCGAACATTGAAGAAGCTCCTCACATTCCTCGTTAATTAAACGGCGAGACGCTCCATGATCTTGCAACAATATTTGCTCTCCTATTCAGACGGTCTGTCTATCCCCTGAATAAGTAATGGAAATTTAAAGTGAGCCTCGGCTAAATAGGCAATTAAGTCATTACACATTAAACAAATCTGACAACATGCCTCTGACACCCACCTCCTCTGCCCCCAATTCCTACCTCACCCCCTCTTTCAGTCTGATCCTAATCTCAGAGTTCTGAGTCACACTCTTAATAGCAGACACCCCCTCCCCCTCCCATGCCACCAGGACCTATCACAGGCCTGACAGTTGCTGGGGAGACATTTTAATTAAACAGAACACAATCAGAGTTTAATATCTGCTCCGTCTGTAGGCCTGGAACGGTCTGGAATCTTAATATGCGATTGCTGTGAAAATAAATGTTACTTAAATGTTAGAGATGTGTTAGAAAACTGTGACTCCCGCTAGAACTCTTCCTTGCACTTTACTGTTCCTTGTCTTTCTTTCTCGCTCACTCTGCCTCCCTCTCTCTCTTCCCATTTCGTCTCTCTCCCTTTCTTTCTCTCTCACTCTGCATCCCTCTCTCTCTTCCCATTTCCTCTCTCTCCCTTTCTTTCTCTCTCACTCTGCCTCCCTCTCTCTCTTCCCATTTCCTCTCTCTCCCTTTCTCTCCTCTCCCTTTTTTTTCTCTCTCTGATGTGGTAGAGGAGCAGTCTCCACAGTTTCACAGCCTTAATCAAATACCCCAATCTACACACACACACACACACATGCAAACACTGTGTGGACCTAAAGTGTGACTCTCAGTTCAGATTAATCTAAGACTGGTGATGTCATGTGAATGTGATGTAATGTAATGTGATGTGATGTGATGAAAGCCCGTCAGTTCTTCTCCAATTGGATTCTGGTCTCTTAACCTGCCACCTAAAGATGTGTCTCCAAAATCATTTCAACAGATTAAGCTAAAATGACCAGCCATATCACAGCATTTACCCTCACCCTCTGCTGACGGGACAGGAGGCGCCCAGAGCAGTGGGCAGGGACGGCAGCTGTGGACCGCTGCAGATCAATAACCTGATCAATGCAAAGGCACAGGATGGGGGGGGCGGGGGGCACATATGGGGCCTGCATCTTATCTGGTGATCAACAGAGTTATCAATGAGTCCTAGGCAGGAGGCAGGGTAGTGCAAGCCCACAGACCAGCTGTCACAACATCCTAACGGGGTCCAGATGATGATGTCACAAAGGGAAGGGGCGTGTCCATGGAAAATCGGAACAATGGGGGACCGTGACAGTCTGCTCCCCCCTCACACCCTCTGCAGACAGCTGCTGAGGGCGGTCCAGACCCCGCCACACAATGGTGCATCCGCTAGCGTCACAGTGACCAGGGAAACAGTGAGACCGCAGGCCCAGAGACACACTCCATCCCTCTGCTCACCGCCATGTTAACCTACCCCTGTGGGGAGCCCACACATTTTTACCTTCAAATGAAAAATACAACTAAGCCCTAAAAAGGGGCTCTTTAAGATAAGGGGGAAAAGTCCCGTCAGTAAACGTGGTATTTTGTGTGTCCTCTCTGTGTGTAATCCTCTCAGTCTTACTGTACGCCTCCGTCACAGACAGATCGCCGCCTCACAACGTCTGTCATCAAAAGACTCGGCGCTGTGGAGATCTCGCTTATTTCCTCTGTCTGTTCCCCTGGCTAAGTAGGACTATCCCTCGGCTTTCCTGCGCGCGGCAGGTCCAGGATTACCGCATTATCTCTCCTCATGCAACGTGGATAATCATTTTATCATCTTTATCTTGTATAAAAACAGTCTTTTGCAGATTATACAACGGCCTAATCCTAATTCCGTGCTCTTGCAGTGAAAGTTCTCCCCTTTGTATCTGGTCGGCTTCTCCCTGAAAATTTTCACGCTGCCTGCGTGGATGAAATCCTGCTTCTTTTCTTAGGCAACAGACAGACGTTGCTGTGGTTTGTACGGTGTACACAGACACTGTGTCTTTGAGCTTTGTCCTGGTGTTGGACCGGGTTCACTGGCCCACCGTGCACCGGGTATGCGGCAGCAAGGCAGCGGGCATTCCCCCTGATGGAGCTGCTCTGGTGCTGCTGCCCCCAGGACATCCTCACAGCCGAGCTTCACTGCTACGTTTGTGAATGGATGAGAGAGATCGCTCACACTGTGCTGTTACTCAGGATCACAGCAGTAACCTCCGCGCTGGGGCTGCAGGGATTCCCGTTTCTGAGACCACCCTGCCTCGGAGTGAGCGCTGGAACAGAGGTCTGGCTAAAAGACGTCAGGGTATTTTACAGGGGATAAACACACATAACTCCATATGACACAGCAGGGCTCCCAGCCCACCTGCTGCAGTACCTGTGTTTGGCCAGCGTATTATGGGCCTTATCTCGCCTCGGACACTCCTGCAGGTCGGCAGCAGTGCAGAAACAGCCCTCCTGCAGCTCCGAGGGGGTACACATGGCCGGAATACCTCTACATGTCCTTTGGAGGACAGCAGGAGGGGTGTCTGCATGAGAATTCGGCCCCTGCTCCCCCTGACCCCCCAGCCTGATGGAGCACCATCTGTGGCACAAGCTGTTCCCTCCTCTGTGGGGGTGAGGGGGGTGGGGGGGGGACAATGCTGTGGGGAGCAGGGGGTGCAGAGGGTCGCGGTTCAGGAGCAAATGACTTTTGGTTTTTATTGCTCCTCTCCAGCTGGTGACACATTCCGCTGGTTGTAAACCCCCCCCCCCATGCAGAGTCCTCTCACTGCCCCCCACCCCCAATCAGGCCAATCAGGCCAGTCAGGCTGAGGGAGGGCTTTCAGAGCATTACAGCTGCCACAGGTTAAAAGCTGTGACTTCATCACTGGGGGGTACAGGAGCGCCATGGCAACCAAACTCCAGCCACAGTGGTGTTCCCAGCTGGGCCGGACAGACCCGGCTCCAGCGCTTAGCAACAGACCCATGCGGCAGCATCTGGACAGGGCGCTGCCGTCGGAGGGAGGGGGGCACGGGTGGGGTGCCGGGGGGGCTGGCTGTTCTCACTGACATTAGGATTCCCACAGACTAACCTAACAGCAGCTGCCTCATTACACAGCTCACAGCACCCTGATGGAACTGTCTGCACCCACAAAAACACCAGCCCTGTGCAGGGAGGGTGGGGTGGAGCAGGGTGGGGTGTGCAGGCGCGGGGTGGGGGCGTGGAGCCACAGGGGCAGGGTGGGGGAGCAGTAAGACTCGGGGAGCTGCTATAGAGGGACTGCCCCCCCCCACACCAGGCTCTAGCAGCCGACGCTGGGGGTTATCAGCTGCTCGTTACTGCACACATGCGGCTCAGAGCGTATCCCTCACGCGTGTGTTTGGGCTGGGCGACACGGTCCGGCCCGACAGGCTGCTGGTGCCAGAGAGGCCCGGCCCGATAATCCACTCTAAGCCCTTTCCGCTCAGAACCACGGCCTCACAACACATGCTGATCACAGCTGCCATCTGCGGATGGGCTGAACAGCCTACTACTGCTGCTGCTGCTGCACACACAACCTCTCTGTCTGTCTGTCTCTCCGTCTGTCTGTCTGTCTGTCTCCCTCCTCTCTCTGTATGTGTCTCTCCCCTGTCTCCCACCTCTCTTTCAGAATTAAACTCAGTGCTGTTTTTACAGGCAGGATAAACCAGAGTGGTTTT